>NC_092166.1:67022821-67102821 GCF_045791955.1 Oncorhynchus clarkii lewisi
CATTGTATAATAGATTCTCCAAAATGTATATATAAATTCCAGTCATACTTTAACAAAAGGTTCCTCAAAGTCAGCTATGGATACCAGGCCTGGTTTCCCAGATTTTCCGTGTTCTATTGTTTCTATTGTTTCCAGTCTTATATTATCTCCAAAATATCGTCCATGTAAAAAACCTGTCTGATTAGGATGAATAATATCCAACAATACCTTTTAACCACATGGGTCTTGTTTCACTAATAGTGAAATCAGACCTTCTGGCTGAGTATCTGATAGTCTACAATTTTTATAGGAGTGGTTAAAACATGTTAATAACTGACCTTACTGCAGTCAGTGTTGCCAGCACTGCCACTACCTGGGTGGGGGTACTCCACCAGAATTTCCAGCAGCTAGGACTTCAAAGTTCTCATTAACAGCTTCGAGAAAATCATTGTAAAGTATGCCCACCCATCCAGGGGCTTTGGCTTTTAGTCCTACCCTGCTAGGCAGGCTCAGACTCTTGAGGGGGCGGTGCTGTTTTAGTGGGTCTCTGAACGCGTTCACCTTTCTGTCATGGCTGCGTAGGCTACTTGCAGTAGACCTATAAAACAGATAAGGACTTCTCCTTAGTGGGTGGGTTGCTCATGATGGGACAAAACATAAACTATATATTTTAAATTAAATAAAAAATGTATATCCTGTATCCGCTTTGTCAAAACTCATGCTCGCAGACACACGTGGGGCCATATTCCTTACTCACTCACACATTTCTAACCACACAAAACACAGTATGATATAGTTTGATTATTAAGACGACATGGAAGTATGTTAAAAACGACCAATGTCGTGTCTTTGGCTATGCCGGATTAAGTGATATGCTATTGTATAAAAGCATTTCTCTGTAATTAATATTACCTTATTAAGCTAATCAGGTAAATGTAATTAACTAGAAAGTCAGGGCACCACAAAATAATGTTTATAGAGCTGTTATCTTCCGAATAAACTCTTAAAGATCTAGTAATCTTTTACATCAGTAGCAGTCAATATTTAATCGTCACTTTATTCAGTCTCATCTGAAAGTTGTAAATTCTTGGTTATCTTCACAAACCCTGGCTAACAAGTTTAATCAGCAATACAACATTTGGTTTAATTATTTACTAAATACCTAAATAATCACACAGAATTACATATACACAGAATCGATCATACATTGATTACAAATTATGTCATAAAGGAAAACGTCCCTAGCATGCGGAACAGATATGACGGCTGGTTACACAAAGAAAGGGGTTTGGGTTTTGAATGAAAGAGCGGGAAGACTGAGGAACAAGAAATATTTTGTGTCTCTATCGGGCCGTAGGCAGCTATGCTATCATGAATACAGTATCTTATGCATTCTAAATAACCACCCATTTGAAAAAGGAAAATGCAATAAATATTTACTCTGAGCTGCACTTCGATAGATTCATCGTAGATAGACGGCTGGGTTGTCCAACATGGATCTCTTGTCCTCTGAAGAATGTCTAGTGGTGAACTGGAGCGTGGTAGAATGGATACTCTGTCTGTCCTCTCCTAGCCCACATTTACACCTGCTGTTGCTAACGCAACGGCTAGCAGGTATCGCTTCTTTAGTGAATAAGAGTTCACAGTTCATACCAAGTTGCCATACTGTTAAGCTCGTGCTATGTTCTGGCTGGTATAGTCAAAATTCATCCTTTCGGCGTGTCGATCCCTACATTGAACACGATAATTTTGTTAGGTTATTATCTGAGCCCTTTTAACGTAGGACCTTCATCCTCAAGTTCTCGGAACAGAAAGTTGAATTTTCGTCAACGGGTTAATATAGTGGTGAAAGAAGGGAGTGTTTCATAGTTTACAACCAAAGTCTGTTCACTTGAGCAGGGCCTCTGAGTGAGCAGAATTTCTCTATGATAAACCATTCTCTCATTTAAGAAGCTAAAATTACATTTAATCTTTTCACAAATAGTTTCATATTTAAACATTTAAATTGCACAACAATTCCATGTGAATCTGAAACTAGAATGTGTCGACTTTCCAAGATACAGTTTATGTCATCCTGTCATTAGTAGTAATGTCTCAGACAACAACTGATCTGAGATCATATTCATTAAGTACCAACGCATATGTTCAATTGGTTGGATTACCGAAATAGGGTTCCGTTTTCCACCTTTCGATGTTACCAGACTCTCTATGTTACAAAGGCTTTACAAGAGTGAACTCTATAGAGTAGAGAGAGAGAAAAGGGGAAAGGTATTTATGGGGGTCATAAACCTCCCCAACAGGCCAACGTCATGACACCGGCCAAGCATATCCAAAATGTTTATAGAATTATTTGTTTTAAATTAATGAATATAGTCGTTGTCAGGGTAAAGTAAAGTAGGCAATTTAACATGGGAGTGGCTGTACCCTATGTACCTTATGGCTGTACCCTACTCGGAGGCGTGGTCACATTAAGCCATGCCTCGCCTTGTGTATCTATGGCCCAGTTCCCCTGGTGGATCAATGGAACGGTCTAGTTAAGGACCAATGGAATGGTCTCAAAGGACCAAACCACCTACCCGGGGCACGGGGCCATGCAAAACCAACTCGACCATTTTTGCACCTGATTCACTCATTCTGGGCCGCTCCTCTGTAGCCTCCTCTTCTTTCCTCTCTTCCTCTTCTCCCATCCCCTATCCTCTGCTCCTGTTCTCCTGACTCCTCCTCTCTTGGTGAACTGTAATTCATTTATCCCTCTTCCCAAACCTCCCGCTTAGCGATTTAAGCTTATTTCAGAAATTAGACTGACCATCGGCTCTTTAAGTTCACTTGTTGGAATCCAGCAGGATCCCTCTCCCCTACTCTGAGGATGACAGTATACAATATAGTGTCATGGCCTTGGGTGGCTGTGCCATCAGAAAATTGCTTCTTTTCTTATCTTGCTTTCTCTCTCTATATTTGTCTTTCTTTCTCTCTCTTGCTCTCTGTCTCACTCACATTAACTCTGCCATATGCCCGTCGCCAGTTAATTTTCCTATTGCTGGACTGTGTGCAGAATCTGAATAACCACCTTCACTGTACGTTCATATCAAGCTAACCTTATTTATCTGCTTTCACAGAAAGCTGTGCAGCAGGTTGCTAATAATACTAGCTACTGTGGATGATAACAGCTCACTCACAAACTCAAAGCCCTACTACAAAAATGGTAGAAAATAATAACTCCTAGAGGGGAGGTAAGTTGCTTACAACTAAGAGTCTTTACTAAAAGCTTCTTAAAATAATACATATGCCTAAACTTTGTTGGATTTGCACAAACTTAAACTTGTGTTTCAGTCATATTAATGGTGGTTTGGTTGGTTCAAAACTTGTTTCTGTAAGCCTTGTTATCGGTGGGTTTATGGTGAGTGTGGTAGAGAGGGGAGATGTGGTCAGTAGGGATTGATACTAGAGATTAGAGGGCATCTCATCGCTGTGATGACTATGACAGGGCCTGGACTGTAACTGTTGAGTGGTGCTAATAAGCGACCACTCATCTATGTCCCTCTCCTCTCCTATGCCAGACTCTTCACCATTCAGATCATCTCTCACCCGTTCCAATTCATTAAGCTCCTCTCTGAGGTTGGTCAGGGTGCTGGGGGAATGTGTGTGCGTGTGTGTATATATGTGTGTGGAGGGTGTGTGTGTTTTAAAGTGTTTATGTTATTTTGCCTCTAGTATAGGGATCACATTGATAGAGAAATGCAGGCTCTTCACGTAATGATTAAGGAGGGGGGGGTTGGGAGGGAAAACACATAATTATTGTCACATACACCAGATAGGTGAAGGGAGGGTGAGAGGGAGAGAGAAGGGGAGAGGGAGGGAGGAAGAGAGGGTGTGTGTGGGGGGGGGGTTTGAAGGGTGAGATACTAGTTGTGGTCAGAGAGCATTAACCTTCACTGATGGTATTTCCCTCTCCACTGCTGAGTGGTTGGACCCTGTTAAAATTGAGCAGTGATGCTAGACATCCTCAGTGTGTCCATTCGGTCAGGCCAACCATCTCTGGGCGGACAAAGCTGTGTTAACAATTGCTGATAGATCTCTGTGCTCTGTTGACAAAACCATTTGCTCATTTGTTTTTGAAACATCCAAAATCTCTCTATGGCCTGTCAAAACTCAAACTAGCAACTATGTAGCTAATGCAACTCAATCTATTGGTTTCATCATCCACTGACTCCCCTCCTCTGATGCTGTCTGTACTGAACATGCACAGGAAGCTCAAGGTGATCTGCCTCAAACTGAACAGCGGATGATTTATTAGACAAATATACAGCTGAAGTCGGAAGTTTACATACACCTTAGCCAAATACATTTAAACTTAGTTTTTTCACAATTCCTGACATTTAATCCTAGTAAAAATTCCCTGTCTTAGGTCAGTTAGGTTCACCACTTTATTTTAAGAATGTGAAATGTCAGAATAATAGTAGAGAGAATGATTTATTTCAGCTTTCATTTCTTTCATCACATTCCCAGTGGGTCAGAAGTTTACATACAATCAATTCGTATTTGGTAACATTGCCTTTAAATTGTTTAACTTAGGCCAAACGTTTCGGTTAGCCTTCAACAAGCTTCCCACATTAAGTTGGGTGAATTTTGGCCCATTCCTCCTGACAGAGCTGGTGTAACTGAGTCAGGTATGTAGGCCTCCTTGCTCGCACACGCTTTTTCAGTTCTGCCCGCATATTTTCTATAGGATTGAGGTCAGGGCGTTGTGATGGCCACTCCAATACCTGGACTTTGTTGTCCTTAAGCCATTTTGTCACAACTTTGGAAGTATGCTTGGGGTCAGTGACCAAGCTTTTACTTCCTGACTGATGTCTTGAGATGTTGCTTCAATATATCCACATAATTTTCCCCCCTCATGATGCCATCTATTTTGTGAAGTGCACCAGTCCCTCCTGCAGCAAAGCACCCCCACACATGATGCTGCCACCTCCGTGCTTCACGGTTGGGATGGTGTTCTTCGGCTTGCAAGCCTCCCCATTTTTCCCTCAAACATAACGATGGTCATTATGGCCAAACAGTTACATATTTGTTTCATCAGACCAGAGGAAATGTCTCCAAAAAGTATGATCTTTGTCCCCATGTGCAGCTGCAAACCGTAGTTTGGCTTTTTTATGGTGGTTATGGAGCAGTGGCTTCTTCCTAGCTGAGCGGCCTTTCAGGTTATGTCGATATAGGACTTGTTTTACTGTGGCTATAGATACTTTTGTACCTGTTTCCTCCAGCATCTTCACAAGGTCCTTTGCTGTTGTTCTGGGAATGATTTTCACTTTTCACACCTAAGTACGTTCATCTCTAGGAGACAGAAAGCGTCTCCTTCCTGAGCGGCTGAGTGGTCCCATTGTGTTTATACTAGCGTACTATTGTTTGTACAGACGAACGTGTTACCTTTAGGCGTTTGGAAATTGCTCCCAAGGATGAACCAGAATTGTGGAGGTCTACCATTTTTTTCTGAGGTCTTGGGTGATTTTCTTTGATTTTCCCATGATGTCAAGCAAAGAGGCCCTGAGTTGGACGGTAGGCCTTGAAATACATCCCCCGGGACACCTCCAATTGACTCAAATGATGTCAATTAGCCTATCAGAAGCTTCTAAAGCCATGACATAATTTTCTGGAATTTTCCAAGCTGTTTAAAGGCACAGTCAACTTAGTGTATGTTAAAAAAATTACTTGTGTCATGCACAAAGTAGATGTCCTAACCGACTTGCCAAAACTATAGTTTGTTAACAAGAAATGTGTGGAGTGGTTGAAAAACGAGCTTTATTGACTCCAACCTAAGTGTATGTAAACTTCCGACTACAACTGTACAAAACTTTCAAAATACATACTGCATGATCATATCGACTGTATTTCTGTGTTTTGAAAGTTATATATCTTGGCAACTTGATTGCTAACATGCAAAGTATTTTGGGACTATATCAACAATGGACTAATGAAAAATATAGTTTTTGGGTGGAGTTTTTCTTTATAGGAACATTTCTAAATAATTCAATGTCATATTCATCATCTCCAGCACCACCCCAACATCAACATATGTGAAAATGGCGCGTTTCTATATTTTGTAGTAAAAAGGTCAAGGACGATATGTGTTTCCAATGACATCATCCGTGTGCATCATGTGATTTTAACCAATTATGAGTAGAATTGCCTTCTAATTGTCAACTAATTGGTTGATGATGTCATTGGAAACACTTATCTTCCTCTCTTTAATAAAAAACATAGAAATGCCCAATTTTCACATGTTGATGTTGGGGTGGTGCTGGAGATTATGAACATGAAGTTGGAAATGTTTGACAGATCCCTTTAACACTGGCCAAATTACTGCATGCTATGAAAGGGACACATCTTCAAACTTCCATACATTTCAATAACCTTTTAGAATTCTGAAGAACCGTAGATGCCACGTCAAGAACCTCAAACTTCAGCAAGGTGACTGGGAACATGGACGTGTACAAACAGACCAGCTACGAGACCATGAGACAATATAAGAGGCAAAACGACAGTACAGGGACAAAGTGGAGTCACAATTCAACGGCTCATACACGAGACGTATGTGGCAGGACTCCAGACAATCCCAGATTATAAAGGGAAAGCCAGCCATGTCGCGGACACCGACGCCTCGCTCCCGGATGAGCTAAACACCTTTGCTTGCTTTGAGGAAAACAACATCAAGCTGCCGATGCGGGCCCCCCTGACACTCACGAGGACTGCGTGCTCTCCTTCTCCGTGGCCAACATTAGTAAGTCATCTAACCCTTGCAAGACTGCCGGCCCAGACGACATGCCAAGCCACGTCCTTCGAGCATGTGCAGAACAGCTGGCTGGAGTGTTTACGGACATATTCAATCTCTCTATATATTAGTCAGTCTGTTGTCCCCACTTGCTTCAAGATTTACACCATTTTTCCTGTACCCAAGAAAGCAAAGGTAACTGAACTAAATGTCTGTCGCCCGGTAGGACTCACTTCTGTCATCATGAAGTGCTTTGAGAGTGTAATTAAAGTCCAGGTAACAGATAATGGGCCTTATCAGATATTTATGTAGTAGGAGCTCTATATTAACTATTATAAACTTGGTGATTCGAGCCCTGAATGCCAATTTGCTGACAGCCGTGTTATATCAGACCGTATACGATGGGTATGACAAAACATACATTTTTACTGCTCTAATTATGTTGGTAACCAGTTTATAATAGCAATAAGTCACCACGGGGGTTTGTGGTATGTAATAGAAAATAGTAAAAATAAAGAAAAAACCTTGAATGATTAGGTGTGTCCAAACTTTTGACTGGTACTGTACATGAGATCTAACTTAAAATTCTTTGCTTGCTTACAATTAATTCTCACCACATATAAAAACCCAAAAGATAGTCGGGAAGCCCCGAACGCACATGTTAAGCTGGTGCACACTATCATGACTCTCTCTCTCCTTGGTGAGGATCAAAGGAGCCGGATCAGCTTGTCACGGACCTGACAGATAGCCAGACCCACCCCTCTCTCCCACCAGAGAGGAAGGGGGGATCTGGGCTGATTTTATGGCTTAACGCTGGACATAAACTTTCTCTTTCTTGCCCTGCAGTATTGAGAAGTTAAAAACCCCTTTGTTACACAGAAAGACTTCCCCACCAAAACTGTTTTATTTATTTATTATTATTATTTATTTTATTTAACTTTATTTAACCAGGTATTATTTAACCAGGTAAGCTAGTTGAGAACAAGTTCTCATTTACAACTAAGACCTGGCCAAGATAAAGCATAGCAGTGTGAACAGACAACAACACAGAGTTACACATGGAGTAAACCATTAACAAGTCAATAACACAGTAGAAAAAAAAGAAAGTGTCTATATACATTGTGTGCAAAAGGCATGAGAAGGTAGGCGAATAATTACAATTTTGCAGATTAACACTGGAGTGATAAATGATCAGATGGTCATGTGCAGGTAGAGATACTGGTGTGCAAAAGAGCAGAAAAGTAAATAAATAAAAACAGTATGGGGATGAGGTAGGTAAATTGGGTGGGCTATTTACCGATGGACTATGTACAGCTGCAGCGATTGGTTAGCTGCTCAGATAGCAGATGTTTAAAGTTGGTGAGGGAGATAAAAGTCTCCAACTTCAGCAATTTTTGCAATTCATTCTAGTCACAGGCAGCAGAGAACTGGAAGGAAAGGCGACCAAATTAGGTGTTGGCTTTAGGGATGATCAGTGAGATACACCTGCTGGAGCGCATGCTATAGGTGGGTGTTGCCATCGTGACAAGTGAACTGAGATAAGGCGGAGCTTTACCTAGTATGGACTTGTAGATGACCTGGAACCAGTGGGTCTGGCGACGAATATGTAGCGAGGGCCAGCCGACTAGAGCATACAGGTCGCAGTGGTGGGTGGTATAAGGTGCTTTAGTAACAAAACTGATGGCACTGTGATAAACTGCATCCAGTTTGCTGAGTAGAGTATTGGAAGCTAAAAGTTGAGGATCGGTAGATTAGTCAGTTTTACTAGGGTAGGTTTGGCGGCGTGAGTGAAGGAGGCTTTGTTGCGAAATAGAAAGCCGACTCTAGATTTGATTTTAGATTGGATATGTTTGATATGAGTCTGGAAGGAGAGTTTACAGTCTAGACAGACACCTAGGTACTTATAGATGTCCACATATTCTAGGTCGGAACCATCCAGGGTGGCGTGCGGGTGCAGGCAGCGAACGGTTGAAAAGCATGCATTTGGTTTTACTAGCGTTTAAGAGCAGTTGGAGGCCACGGAAGGAGTGTTGTATGGCATTGAAGCTCATTTGGAGGTTAGATACGTAGCACAGTGTCCAAGGAAGGGCCAGAAGTATACAGAATGGTGTCGTCTGCGTAGAGGTGGATCAGGGAATCGCCCGCAGCAAGAGCAACATCATTGATAAATATAGAGAAAAGAGTCGGCCTGAGAATTGAACCCTGAGGACCGGACAACATGCTATCCGATTTGACACACTGATTTGACACACTGACACACCAACTACTTTGTCTGCAAAGTAGCTGGTTAACCAGGCAAGGCAGTCATTAGAAAAACCGAGGCTGAGTCTGCCGATAAGAATATGGTGATTGACAAAGTCTTGGCCAGGTCGATGAAGACGGCTGCACAGTATTGTCTTTTATCGATGGCGGTTATGATATCGTTTAGTACCTTGAGCGTGGCTGAGGTGCACCCGTGACCGGCTCGGAAACCAGATTGCACAGCGGAGAAGGTACAGTGGGATTCGAGATGGTCAGTGATCTGTTTGTTGACTTGGCTTTCGAAGACCTTAGGTATGGCAGGGTAGGATGGATATAGGTACAGTATGTAACAGTTTGGGTCCAGGGTGTCTCCCCCTTTGAAGAGGGGGATGACCGCGGCAGCTTTCCAATCCTTGGGGTTCTCAGACGATACGAAAGAGAGGTTGAACAGGCTGGTAATAGGGGTTGCGACAATGGCGGTGGATAGTTTCAAAAATAGAGGGTCCAGATTGTCAAGCCCAGCTGATTTGTATGGGTCCAGGTTTTGCAGCTCTTTCAGAACATCTGCTGGGTAAAGGAGAAGCTGGGAAGGCTTGGGCGAGTAGCTGCGGGGGGTGGGGGGGGGGAGCTGTTGGCCGAGGTTGGAGTAGCCAGGAGAAAGGCATGGCAAGCCATTGAGAAATGCTTGTTGAAGTTTTCGATTATCATGGATTTATCGCTGGTGACCATGTTACCTAACCTCAGTGCAGTGGGCAGCTGGGAGGAGGTGCTCTTGTTCTCCATGGACTTTACAGTGTCCCAGAACATTTTGGAGTTAGAGCTACAGGATGCAAATTTCTGCTTTAAAAATCTGGCCTTTGCTTTCCTGACTGACTGCATGTATTGGTCCTGACTTCCATGAACAGTTGCATATCGCGGGGACTATTCGATGCTATTGCAGTCCGCCACAGGATTTTTTTGTGCTGGTCGAGGGTAGTCAGGTCTGGAGTGAACCAAGGGCTATATCTGTTCTTAGTTCTGCATTTTTTGAACGGAGCATGCTTATCTAAGATGGTGAGGAAGTTACTTTTAAAGAATGATCAGGCATCCTCAACTGACGGGATGAGGTCAATATCCTTCCAGGATACGATTCGATTAGGTCGATTAGAAAGGCCTGCTCGCAGAGGTGTTTTAGGGAGCGTTTGACAGTGATGAGGGGTGGTTGTTTGACCGCGGACCCGTAGCGAATACAGGCAATGGGGCAGTGATCACTGAGATCCTGGTTGAAGACAGCGGAGGTGTATTTGGAGGGCCAGCTGGTCAGGATAATGTCTGAGGGTGCCCATGTTTACAGATTTAAGGTTGTACCTCGTGGGTTCCTTGATGATTTGTGTGAGATTGAGGGCATCTAGCTTAGATTGTAGGACTGCCTGGGTGTTAAGCATATCCCAGTTTAGGTCACCTAACAGAACAAATTCTGAAGCTAGATGGGGGGCGATCAATTCACAAATGGTGCCCAGGGCACAGCTGGGAGCTGAGGGGGGTCGGTAGCAGGCGGCAACAGTGAGAGACTTATTTCTGGAGAGATTAATTGTTTTAATTAGAAGTTCGAACTGTTTGGGTATGGACCTGGAAAGTATGACATTACTTTGCAGGCTATCTCTGCAGTAGAATGCAACTCCTCTCCCTTTGGCAGTTCTATCTTGATGGAAAATGTTATAGTTGAGTATGGAAATCTCAGGATTTTTGGTGGCCTTCCTAAGCCAGGATTCAGACACGGCAAGGACATCAGGGTTGGCAGAGTGTGCTAAAGCAGTGAGTAAAACAAACTTAGGGAGGAGGCTTCTGATGTTGACATGCATGAAACCAAGGCTTTTTTGATCACAGAAGTCAACAAATGAGGGTGCCTGGGGACATTCAGGGCCTGGGTTTACCTCCACATCACCCGCGGAACAGAGGAGGAGTAGGATGAGGGTGCGGCTAAAGGCTATCAAAACTGGTCGCCTAGAGCGTTGGGGACAAAGAATAAAAGGAGCAGATTTCTGGACGTGGTAGAATATATTCAGGGCATAATGTGCAGACAGGGGTATGGTGGGGTGCGGGTACAGCGGAGGTAAGCCCAGGCACTGGGTGATGATAAGAGAGGTTGTATCTCTGGACATGCTGGTTGTAATGGGTGAGGTCACCGCATGTGTGGGAGGTGGGACAAAGGAGGTATCAGAGGTATGAAGAGTGGAACTAGGGGATCCATTGTAAACTAAAACAATGATAACTAACCTGAACCACAGTATACAAGGCATATTGACATTTGAGAGAGACATACAGCGAGGCATAAAGTAATCGCAGGTGTTGATTTGGAGAGCTAGCTAAAACAACAGGTGAGACAACAACAGCTAATCAGCTAACACAACAACAGCAGGTAAAATGGCGATGACTAGGCAGAGAAGGTCGGATTAACTACACACAGAGCCTGAGTTCGCGGCTGGGGCCGACAGATAAAAACTAAATAAACAGAATGGGGAACCGTGATTAATGGACAGTCCAGCAGGCATCAGCTATGTAGCCAAGTGATCATAGTATCCAGGGGGCAGCAGTAGATGGAACAGGGAAGCCGCCACTACGCTAGCACGCGGGCGACACAGCGTTTAAAGTTAGTAGCCCAGGGCTAGTAGGAGCGTCTGCTCCGACAGAGGCCGGTTGAAGGCACAGCGGATGGAGTATTTGTCGGGGTACCAGTCGTGGTGGTAAGGTGGGGCGCCGTGTCGACAGAGAATCCAAGCCAGATGGCGAAAGAGGTATTGTAGAATTTAGTTTGCTAGCCGGGAGATGCGCCTGGCTCACGGCTAACTGGTTTAAGCTTCGTGGCAGTGGCGTTAGCCACTGTAGCCAATCGGTAGCAGCGGTGATCCGGTGCCAAGGTCCAGAGTTTACAGCAAGGATCCGGTGGAGTATTGGGCTCTAGCCGTGTATGAGTGGGGTTTGGTGAACAGCTGAGTAGGCCGGGAGGTGGGCCTCAGGGATAGCTTCGGTACTGGGTGCCACGGTGAGTGCAAGCTAGCTGTGAGCTGTGAGCTAGCTAGCTGCAAGCTAGCTGTGAAAATCAGAAGTAGTGGTCCAGGGATTACGGCAGGAATCCTGGGTTGTTGTGGAGAGACAGTCCGATACTGGTAGATTGGTGAGTATTATCCAGGCTAAAAACAGGGCTGGTATCTGTGCAGAAGGTAAAGCTGCTAGCAGTGGCTAACAATGACTAAAAAGCTTGTAGCTAATTAGCTGGTTAGATTCTGGAGGTTCTTGAATGTGTTCTAAAATTTAAAATAATAGCTATTCCGTATCACATTGGGTGATGCAGGTTACCGAAAGGTACAGTGCCTTGCGAAAGTATTCGGCCCCCTTGAACTTTGCGACCTTTTGCCACATTTCAGGCTTCAAACATAAAGATATAAAACTGTATGTTTTTGTGAAGAATCAACAACAAGTGGGACACAATCATGAAGTGGAACGACATTTATTGGATATTTCAAACTTTTTTAACAAATCAAAAACTGAAAAATTGGGCGTGCAAAATTATTCAGCCCCTTTACTTTCAGTGCAGCAAACTCTCTCCAGAAGTTCAGTGAGGATCTCTGAATGATCCAATGTTGACCTAAATGACTAATGATGATAAATACAATCCACCTGTGTGTAATCAAGTCTCTGTATAAATGCACTGCACTGTGATAGTCTCAGAGGTCCGTTAAAAGCGCAGAGAGCATCATGAAGAACAAGGAACACACCAGGCAGGTCCGAGATACTGTTGTGAAGAAGTTTAAAGCCGGATTTGGATACAAAAGGATTTCCCAAGCTTTAAACATCCCAAGGAGCACTGTGCAAGCGATAATATTGAAATGGAAGGAGTATCAGACCACTGCAAATCTACCAAGACCTGGCCGTCCCTCTAAACTTTCAGCTCATACAAGGAGAAGACTGATCAGAGATGCAGCCAAGAGGCCCATGATCACTCTGGATGAACTGCAGAGATCTACAGCTGAGGTGGGAGACTCTGTCCATAGGACAACAATCATTCGTATATTGCACAAATCTGGCCTTTATGGAAGAGTGGCAAGAAGAAAGCCATTTCTTAAAGATATCCATAAAAAGTGTCGTTTAAAGTTTGCCACAAGCCACCTGGGAGACACACCAAACATGTGGAAGAAGGTGCTCTGGTCAGATGAAACCAAAATTGAACTTTTTGGCAACAATGCAAAACGTTATGTTTAGCGTAAAAGCAACACAGCTGAACACACCATCCCCACTGTCAAACATGGTGGTGGCAGCATCATGGTTTGGGCCTGCTTTTCTTCAGCAGGGACAGGGAAGATGGTTAAAATTGATGGGAAGATGGATGGAGCCAAATACAGGACCATTCTGGAAGAAAACCTGATGGAGTCTGCAAAAGACCTGAGACTGGGACGGAGATTTGTCTTCCAACAAGACAATGATCCAAAACATAAAGCAAAATCTACAATGGAATGGTTCAAAAATAAACATATCCAGGTGTTAGAATGGCCAAGTCAAAGTCCAGACCTGAATCCAATCGAAAATCTGTGGAAAGAACTGAAAACTGCTGTTCACAAATGCTCTCCATCCAACCTCACTGAGCTTGAGCTGTTTTGCAAGGAGGAATGGGAAAACATTTCAGTCTCTCGATGTGCAAAACTGATAGAGACATACCACAAGCGACTTACAGCTGTAATCGCAGCAAAAGGTGGCGCTACAAAGTATTAACTTCAGGGGGCTGAATAATTTTGCATGCCCAATTTTTCAGTTTTTGATTTGTTAAAGTTTGAAATATCCAATAAATGTTGTTCCACTTCATGATTGTGTCCCACTTGTTGTTGATTCTTCACAAAAAAATACAGTTTTATATCTTAATGTTTGAAGCCTGAAATGTGGCAAAAGGTCGCAAAGTTCAAGGGGGCCGAATACTTTCGCAAGGCACTGTATAATCAAATTAAAAATCTCTAACAGAAAAAAATTGAAGTATATATACAAAAATACGAAAAATACAAAAGTACATGAGAGGATGAACAAAACACGTCTTCACTGCTACGCCATCTTGGTAGATTAGATATATTTCAACATCCAAACGTTGGGGATGATGAGGGAAGGAATCTGGAAAATTAATGTCTATTTTGTGATGTCATTAAAATTATCAGAAAAACTAGATAACGGAAATACTGTAATTTAGGAAGGAAACACATTCTAGCTGTAAAGTTTCCACCCTATAGGATGTTAATACAATATGAAGAACAATGAAACTATGTTTAAAAAGATAGAAATTTGAATTTAGTCTTCTAAATGAGATAATGTTTTTTCATGTCTGTTGCAAACTAACAAAGCCACGGCCCTAATTAGTTCAGAGTTCTTGTCTACATTATGAACCACCCTCCAAGACCAGAGAATGTGAGGACATGGTCCACACGGTTTTAATACAAGACCAGAAAATGGTAGAACCCTCTGAAATTCTCAACGAGTGAAGAAGGTGAAGACTTGACCACAACATGCACCGTCTGCAGCTCTGCATGTAAAGTAGTCTAGGACAATTGACCAAAGACTGGAGGAAAGAATAGATCCCTCTCACCACCGTGTGGTACACCTGAAGGATTCATTCTAAGAACACTCATATTTACAGTGAACGTTGTTTCCAAATGTATGAACGATAAGTCCACTCTCTTTGTCTCTCCCGCTCTCTATCTTTCCACACCCTCTTTCCATTGTGTAACAAGCCGTCATATCGGGTTAGTCCACTAGGGACTGTTTCATTGCATTATGTTAGTAATCAATAACCTATACCATGTCTGTGTATGTTCATGCATTTTTGTGTGATTATTTAGTTAGTTAGTAAATAAATAATTAAGCCAACTTGTGTATCACAAATTCATCACTTAGGTTAGGGTTCGTGCAGATTTACGAAGTCAACAACGTGTAGAATGAGACTGGTATGAGGAAATAATTTATAATTGACTGTTGTTGATGTAAGATATATTTAGATCATCTTTAAAGTTTAAGTCGGGAGATAGTAACTCGTTAAACAACTTTTCTCGTGGTGCCCCAAATTCCAAATGAGTTACTTGTTACATGATTAACTTAATCGAGTAATAATTAAACGTAGTAGGCAAGTATTCAATAAATAGCAGTCATCGCATTATTGATAGTCACGTAACGACAACACCAAGTGGTACTTCACTTTTTAGTATGAAAAACAGCTGTGATAACTTTTCTACAATATTCGCATCATACTGACACAATTACAATCTTTATAGAAAAAAAATCTAATTTCATCAATTACATGTGGAAAAACAGCACGCAGATGAAACAGAAAGTAAATCTCTCTCCGATTTTAGCTTGAGGCTATCACTGTAACTGTCTAGGTTTAGGCTATTCACTAGACCATACCAGTGACATTCTTAGCCATGTTATCAAGATATGGCAGTACACAAAGAAAATCTAGCTCACTTATTTTGCCAGCTAGAAAGAAATAGCCACAAATTCCTTCAGAAATGGAGGAAGGGTGTAGCTACCTTTCACAAACAAACGTTATCTGCTGCCTCTTCAACAAGAAGCAAATGTGACCACATTGATCCTAAGATCCAAACTTGATCCGCAATCGGATCCATGGCCGAAGATTTTCAGTTTACTCCGCACTCGACAGGCTGTATAGAAAACTCCCTCAGAGCCACAGAACGATCAAATTACAGCAACACGCAGCCCCACATACACCTTTAAAACTACTCTTTCCTATAGGCTTGTACCATCTATGACAGCATCAGCAGTTAGCTACCAACAGCTGGCAGTGTTAGTGTTATTTAGATGGAAGACATGAGCTAAATGCTGTAGCTCTATAGCTAGCTAGAGCTTTCACTTACCCGGTGTAAAATAGTTAAAATAAACTGGGTAGGATAGGTGGGAGATATTGGGTATGTCTGCAAGAACACAAGGACAGGGTAGCCTTAGACCTTTTATTTAATAGATTTGTATCGTTGGTCTTTGTAGGTTTCAGACGGTGTAACAGGTAACAGATGATGTTGTGATAGATGGGGTTGTAGACGAGAGATGAAGATGGTTACACAAGGATAAACCGAAACAAGACATTGTTAACATAAAACAAAGGCACATAGTAAATAAAGGGCAAGCATACACAAAATGAAAACTATAAAATTAGCAAATCATTTGTAAATCACACACTGAAAAGTATTAAGATAATTTTTTTTACCTGTTTTGCTTCATACTTATTCCCAATTTAGCCAAGACAATGTGCTGTAGGGCGTTGGTACCCAGCCCGGTGCTAATGTGTCACTTTCTCCTCACTGAATGAATGACAAATGGTTGAATGGGCGATAATTGTGCACCTTACTTCACAATTGAATTTAAATGAGGCCTAACTGAATGATAAGGAGGGTGAAGAGATTTAATTTAAAAAGACAATTGTGTAATGATGAGTTTCTGCCTCTTTATCAGCAGCAAATCATTTGACCACACACCTTGTGGGTTGATACTATTCTCTTTTACATTTGACTTTCTACAAATAAGTTTTATTTACTACAACTCTATTACTAATCAGATGTATTGTAAGGGGAATGGAAACATGCTACGTGTTGCAGTAGGCCTTCAGAATAATGCAAAACATAACCTATCCAGCGACGTAAACCATGCCAGCCCACTGAATGAACGACAAATGGATGGAATGGCCGATAATTGTGCAAGTTACTTTACAATCAAATTTATATTAGGCCTAACTGAATGATGAGGGTGAAGAGGTTGATTTAAATAAAAAGAACTACAGTGTAATGATGAGTTTGTGTTGTGCCTATTCATCAGCTTTGGTGCCCATGTTAATACTTTGACCTTGCGGCTTGATACCATTCTCTTTTATGTTTTACTTTGTAAAAATAAGTTGTAACAGGACTGTTTTATTTACTGTAACTCCATTACTAACCAAATGTATTGTAAGGGAAACGAATTCATGCTACGTGTTGCAGTAAGCCTTTAGAATAATGTAAAACATATTCTTGACTCTATCCAAGTTGATGAGCAGGAAACAAATGATGCCAGTCAGCCTGCACATCTGGTTGATCGAAACTACACCTAAACTATACCTAAACGTATTTCACCCATAGTAAGAGTTAGCCTACAGACAATGTTAAATTGACAATAATCTGATGGGTGACGGCCTAGCAGTTGTCAAATTATACTTGCACATTTTGTCGTTGACAGGAGCAATTTATCAAATCATCCTTTAGAGTCAAATGCAGGTACAACATTTTGATTTCTATATAGTATCAGAAAGAGCTTATTCTGCAGTTTCTATGACAATGACCTTTGTCAAATAAGTACAAATTCAAAAGGTGCAGCTCTATTTCCTCATTTTACTTTTCCCAAGAATATCCGTGCTGTCCATCTAGTAACATATTAACATTTAAATTAAAATATGTATTCTGTCATCAATGGATAAATGGGCAACAGAAACCAGACATAAATTGATAATGGTGCATGTGACGTGTTGAATGAACTGGATAATGAGGATGATGAAGAGGGTGATGAGGGTGATTTAATTTGATTGATCTGAATGATGAGGGTTAAGAGGATGATTTAATTTAGAATATTAGTGGGCGTTGTGGGTTGTCTAATTATTGTATTATGAAAAGCTGGAAATGGTATATAATTATATAATCCCCTTGGGGAGACAACATACAATGTGTGTAGTTCCCAATGGCAAGCCAAATCAAAAAAATGGATGCACTGACAGATGAGTCGGATGGAGGATCGGATATTGAGGTTGAAGAGTCTGATGTTGACTTCGAGCCTCCGCCTCCGATGCCTGAGCCTCGCCGCAGAAAAAAAACAGAACAGAGGCATATGACATGGTGAAACCAATTCGATGAGACAGGAGTCTGGGAGGGACGATATGGTTTGGGTAGAAAAGAGTGACGAGTTTATGTGATATGCAGATGTTGCAGCACATCAGAGATTATACTGTTGCTCGTGCGCACAGAAAAGTCAACAGTACTTAGGACATGTCTATAGATGAACTCAAAGCATTTATTGCACTCTTGTATACCCACAGGGAATACGGCGGAAAGAGCATGGATGTGGATTATTTTGGTGTGATAGGTACGGGGTGGACAATTCTGAGAGACCATGACACACAACCACTTCAGAGAGATTATGCGACACTTGCCGCAGGTGCATACGAAAAAAGGCCCATGAAAACCTTGTGCAGTGCAACTGATTTGTTTGTGGGGCTTGCTCACACAAAGCCCCGAAGCTGTATGCTGACTGTGGATCCGAAGCGTAAAGAGAAGACGAGATTGATTTATGAGTAAAGACACGTGTATGGGCCTCCCGAGTGACGCACTGGTCTAAGGCACTGCTTTGCAGTTGCTAGCTGTGCCACCAGAGATCCTGGTTTGAGTCCAGGCTTTGTCGCAGCCAGCCGCAACTGGGAGACCCATGGTGTGTCGCACAATTGGCCCAGCGTCGTCCTGGTTAGGCGAGTGCTTGGTCGGCAGGGACTTCCTTGTCTCATCGCGCTCTAGTGACTCCTGTGGCGGTCCGGTCGCATGCACGCTGACACGGTCACCAGGTTTACGGTTTTTCCTCCGACACATTGGAGTGGCTGGCTTCCAGGTTAAGTCGGCATTGTGTCAAGAAGCAGTGCAGCTTGGTGGGTTGTGTTTCGGATGCATGGCTCTCAACCTTCGTCTCTCCCGAGTCCGTACAGGAGTTGCAGCCATGAGACAAGACTGTAACAACAAATTGGATACCACGAAATTGGGGAGAAAAATTGGTAAAAATGTCAAATAAAACAAATAAGGGAACAATACAGTGTTTGATACAATCAACAAATTAATGTTTTTATATATTTTCATTAATATGTTTCCACAAATATTTATTTATGCAATTCATCCTGTACAATTGTTCATGTGCTTTTGTTTAGGGAAAATGGCAAATCATTTCACCTGTGCTCTTGGCTGGTTGTATTATTATTATCTTTTCCATTTCTATTTTGTCAAAAGAAGCTGTAACTGGACTTTGTTCATTACTATAACTATTACTAATCGAATCTACAAATAAAGTTGATCAAATTGGATTACACTGTAATGTTTTTTATTAGACTTTGTAGAATTATACTGTAACGGATGTCGTCTGGAGATAGAGAGGAGGACCAAGGTGCAGCGTGGTAAGTGTCTTTTTAATAAACAAACTGAACACTGGAACAAAACGAAACAGTACCGTGTGGCCCAAACACTCACACGGAAGCAAACACCCACAAACTAAAAGTGAAACCCAGGCTACCTAAGTATGATTCTCAATCAGGGACAACAATTGACAGCTGCCTCTGAGAATCATACTAGGCCGAACTCAAAAACCAACATAGAAAAACAAACAAACTGCCCACCCCAACTCACGACCTGACCATACTAAAACAAAGACAAAAACAAAGGAAGGTCAGAACGTGACATATACATAACATATACTTGACTTTTAAATGTATATATTTCCACAAATATTTCTTCATGCAATTAATTAATTACAATAGTTTATACACTATTTATCAAGTGTTGGTGCTTATGTTTGAGCACCTTATGGGTTGATATGCCTCTGATGCATATGCTAAAGCGGACTCTAGCAACATTATTTAGTAGGTACTTGTTGGCTGAAAGGAAAGGCGGTTCTAGTGTTAAAAGGTTAGCCTCTACCCTTTCAGGTGGACCTGATTGTTTTTATCGAGCTTTGGTGGCGGTGTGTTGCGACCAATGAGGGGAGGGCTCCCTTTCAGGTAGGAGGAGAGTGGGAGTGGTATTGTACACCCGGTTCACTTCCATAACAGTGATAATGCTCACGGTCTATGCTGCTGATGATAGCTGTCTGATGATAGCCGCCTCTTGGTGAGTGGTTTCCTGGTTGCTAATTTCCTTATACAGCTGACTGAGTGCGGTCTTAGTGCCAGCGTCTGTCTGTGGTGGTAAATAAACAGCCACGAAAAGTATAGCTGAGAACTCCTCTAGGCAAGTAGTGTGTCCTGCAGTTTATCACAATATACTCTACTTCAGGTGAGGAAAATTTAGAGACTTCCTTAGATTTCGTGCACCAGCTGTTGTGTGCTGTTCTATCCTGCCGGTGCAGCGTGTATCCCGCTAGCTGAATATCGATGTCATCATTCAGCCACGATTCCGTGAAGCATAGGATATTATAGTTTTTGATGTCCCGATGGTAGGATATTTGTGATCTTACCTCGTCTAGTTTATTGTCCAATGATTGCACGTTGGCGAGTAATATTGACGGTAACGGCAGCTTTCCTAGTTGTCTTCTGCGGGTCCGGACAAGGCATCTGTCTCGACCACAGGGCAGGGGTTTCGAGTACCTGGTTGACTGGGAGGGTTACGACCCAGAGGAGAGGTGCTGAGTTCCCGCTAGAGACTTCCTGGATCCAGCCCTCATCGCCGACTTCCACCGCCAACATCCCGGTCAACCAGGTTCTGGCCGTATCTGCATCTGGTTCTAGACTTGTGCCCTCATACAAGCACTGTACTTGAATTCCTCAAAGTGAGTGTGGCAGAGGTGAAAAATAGTATTGTTGTCTATCAACAATGACAAGCCACCTGGCTCTGACAAATTACTGAGGATGGTAGCGGTCTAAACTCTGTAAAAAAAGAAACATCTCACTTTCAACTGCGTTTATTTTCAGCAAACTTAACATGTGTAAATAGTTGTATGAACATAACAATACTCAACAACTGAGACATAAACTGAACAAGTTCCACAGACATGTGACTAACAGAAATGGAATAATGTGTCCCTGAACAAAAGGGGGGTCAAAATCAAAAGTAACAGTCAGTATCTGGTGTGGCCACTAGCTGCATTAAGTACTGCAATGCATCTCCTTCTCATGGACTGTACCAGTTTTGCCAGTTCTTTCTGTGAGATGTTACCCCACTCTTCCACCAAGGCACCTTCAAGTTCCTGGACATTTCTGGGGGGAATGGCTCTAGCCCTCACCCTCCGATCCAACAGGTCCCAGACGTGCTCAATGGGATTGAGATCCGGGCAATTTACTGGCCATGGCAGAACACTGACATTCCTGTCTTGCAGGAAATCACGCACTGAATGAGCAGTATGGCTGGTGGCATTGTCATGCTGGAGGGTCATGTCAGGATGAGCCTGCAGGAAGGGTACCACATGAGGGTGGAGGATGTCTTCCCTGTAATGCACAGCGTTGAGATTGCCTGCAATGACAACAAGCTCAGTCTGATGATGCTGTGACACACTGCCCCAGACCATGACCGACCCTCCACCTCCAAATCGATCCTGCTGTAGATTACAGGCCTCGGTTTAATGCTTATTCCTTCGATAAACGCAAATCCAACCATCACCCTTGGTGAGACAAAACCGCAACTCATCAGTGAAGAGCACTTTTTGCCAGTCCTGTCTGGTCCAGCGACGGTGGGTTTGTGCCCATAGGCGAAGTTGTTGCCGGTGATGTCTGGTGAGGACCTGCCTTACAACAGGCCTACAAGCCCTCAGTCCAGCCTCTCTTAGCCTATTGCAGACAGTCTGAGCACTGATGGAGGGATTGTGTGTTCCTGGTGTAACTCGGGCAGTTGTTGTTGCCATCCTGTACCTGTCCCGCAGGTCAAATCAAATCAAATGTATTTATATAGCCCTTCGTACATCAGCTGATATCTCAAAGTGCTGTACAGAAACCCAGCCTAAAACCCCAAACAGCAAGCAATGCAGGTGTAGAAGCACGGTGGCTAGGAAAAACTCCCTAGAAAGGCCAAAACCTAGGAAGAAACCTAGAGAGGAACCAGGCTATGTGGGGTGGCCAGTCCTCTTCTGGCTGTGCCGGGTGGAGATTATAACAGAACATGGTCAAGATGTTCAAATGTTCATAAATGACCAGCATGGTCGAATAATAATAAGGCAGAACAGTTGAAACTGGAGCAGCAGCACAGTCAGGTGGACTGGGGACAGCAAGGAGTAATCATGTCAGGTATTCCTGGGGCATGGTCCTAGGGCTCAGGTCCTCCGAGAGAGAGAAAGAAAGAGAGAATTAGAGAGAGCATATGTGGGATGGCCAGTCCTCTTCTGGCTGTGCCGGGTGGAGATTATAACAGAACATGGCCAAGATGTTCAAATGTTCATAAATGACCAGCATGGTCGAATAATAAAGGTGTGATGTTCGGATGTACCGATCCTGTGCAGGTGTTGTTACACATGGTCTGCCACTGCGAGAACGATCAGCTGTCCATCCTGTCTCCCTGTAGCGCTGTCTTAGGCGTCTCACAGTACGGACATTGCAATTTATTGCCCAGGCCACATCTGCAGTCCTCATGCCTCCTTGCAGCATGCCTAAGGCACGTTCACACAGATGAGCAGGGACCCTAAGCATCTTTCTTTTGGTGTTTTTCAGAGTCAGTAGAAAGGCCTCTTTAATGTCCTAAGGTTTAACTTAACCATAACTGTGACCTTAATTGCCTATCGAATGTAAGCTGTTAGTGTCTTAACATATTCATTAATTGTTTATGGCTCATTGATCAAGCATGGGAAAGAGTGTTTAAACCCTTTACAATGAAGATCTGTGAAGTTATTTTATTTTTTACAAATTATCTTTGAAAAACAGGGTCTTGAAAAAGTTTATATTGACACTCCTATTTTCCATATCTTCAATCTAAGCCTACAGAACAGTGTTTGCCTGCAGAATACACAATATTATACATGTCAGCTACCACGACAAGTGAAATCACTGCAACACTTAACAAAGAGCTGCAGTCAGTTTTAGAGTGGGTATTTCAAACCCAAACCATTCACTAAACCCTCAAGTGCCACAAAGATGGACATGGGAAAATTACAGTTGACCCAGAACAAAGCAGCACGGCTGGCCCTTAAATGTACATGGAGAGCTAACATCAATGACATGCATGTTAATCTCACCTGGCTCAATGTAGATGATAGATTGACTGCATCACTACTTGTCTTTGTGAGGTAGTGAAATGTTGAAAACACAGAGCTGTCTGTTCAAACGACTTGCACACAGCTCAGTTGCCCATGCATACTCCACAAGACATGCCAACAGGGGTCTCTTCACAGTACCCAAGTCTAGAACAGACACTGGGAAATGCACAGTACTACATAGAGCCAATTAAGTAACTCATGCAAGTAGTAAAATCTGATTTAAAAAACAGATAAAACTTCACCTTATGGAACAACGCAGACTGTGAAGAGACACGGGCATACGCACACACTAGCACATGCACTCAACACACATGTACATTGTAATATTGTTGTATGATGGTATTATGCATTTTGAATAGTAGATATTTAGTGGTGTAATAATGTTATATGATGTACTGTTTTATTTGGGCCTCAGGAAGAGTAGCTGCTGCCTTGGGAGCAGCTAATTGGGATCACTAATAAATACAAATCTACCCAGAAATCTGTCACGTCTGCTCCTGCTCCTCCCCTCCGGCGTACGACCTCGCCAGAGTACTAACCACCAGTCCTGGGATTACGCGTACATGTGAATCATTATGATTCACACCTAGACTCCATTACCTTCATCATTTCCTCCTCTTTATATGTCACTCTCCCAGGTTCACTCACCAGTTGGCATTGCTCTTGTATGTTAGCCATGGCCTGTTCACCCCGCTACCATCTAGAAGGTGGAGACAGTACAGGTGCATCAAAGCTGGGACCGAGAGACAGATGATGTTTCTCAATCTCCAGGCCATCAGACTGTTAAATAGTCACCACTAGCCGGCCTTGGCCCAGTACCCTGCCCTGAACTTTAGTCACTGTTCTAGCTGGCTACAACCCGGTACTCTACCCTGCACCTTAGCGACTGCTGCCCTATGCATAGCACGTAGTCATTGAACACTGGTAACGTTTCCATACCGTTTCACCCACGTTACATCTATATAGTGTATTCTAGTCATGGCTCATCCTATATAAATTGTTTTTTTTCTGGATTGGGTTTTTCTTTTATTACTGCACTGAATCTCAAGCATTTCGCTGCACCTGAGAATATCTGTGCAACTCAAAGGTTCTTTGTCAGGCAAGAGTTCTCCAAGGAACCTTAAGGGCTACTGAAGAACCATTTAAGAACCTTTATTTTTTTTCCATGTATAGGGGAAAAAAACACTCACAAACTTTTACAGATGCACAATCGAGAGAATCCTGTCGGGCTGTATCGCCGCCTGGTACGGCAACTGCTCCGCCCACAACCGTAAGACTCTCCAGAGGGTAGTGAGGGGGCAAACTACCTGCCCTCCAGGACACCTACACCACCCGATGTCACAGGAAGGCCAAAAAGATCATCGAGGACAACAACCACCTGGCCTCCCGGGTGGCGCAGTAGTCTAAGGCACTGCATCGCAGTGCTAGCTGTGCCACCAGAGATTCTGGGTTCGAGCCCAGGCTCTGTCGCCGTGCAACCGGGAGGCCCATGGGACGATGCACAATTGGCCCAGTGTCGTCTGGGTTAGGGAGGGTTTGGCCAGCAGGGATATCCTTGTCTCATCGTGTACTCGTGACTCCTGTGGTGGGCCGGGCGCTGTGCACGCTGACCAGGTCGCCAGGTGTACGGTGTTTCCGCCGACACATTGGTGCGGCTGGCTTCCGGGTTGGATGTGCATTGTGTCAAGAAGGTTGGGTTGTGTTTCGGAGGATGCATGGCTCTCGACCTTTGCCTCTCCCGAGTCGGTACGGGAGTTGCAGCGATGAGACAAGACTGTAACTACTACCAATTGGGGAGAAAAAAGGGGGGTACAACAACCACCCGAGCCACTGCCTGTTCACCCCGCTATCAGCCATCAAAGCTAGGACCGAGAGACTGAAAAACAGCTTCTATCTCAAGGCCATCAGACTGTTAAACAGCCATCATTAACATTGAGTGGCTGCTACCAGACTCAATCTCTAGCCACTTCTACAATTAACATTTGGATGTAATAAATATATCTCTAGTCACTTAAACAATGCCACTTTATATAATTTTTACATACATTACTCATCTCATATATATATATACTGTACTCTATACCATCTACTGCATCTGGCCTTTCGGGCCATCGTTCATCCATATATTTACATGTACATATTCTTAATCATTCCTTTACACTTGTGTGTATAAGATAGTTGTTGTGGAATTGTTAGATTACTTGTTAGATATTAATGCACGGTCGGAACTAGAAGCACAAGCATTTCGCTACACTAGCATTAACATCTGCTAACCATGTGTATGTGACCAATAAAATTGTATTTTATTTTATTTGAATGGGGTGCCATTTGGTCCGTAACCTTGGATCCCATGTCTTGAATCTGTGGATGATCATGTCTCTATCCACTTTAGTAGCCAGCTTGAAGAGAGAATTGTCAGACATACAGAGTATGTAACAGAGGTGTTTCCCTGAATATTGTCATCACTGTAATTTCGGTATTTTTCCAGACAATGATGACTGAATTGTTGCCGCTTGTGTAGTCAGACTGAATGCTATGGGTGGATGGATCAGATGTGTGAAGTCTGGTTGGATGCTGGATGAGATGTGTGTGCTGAATGAACAATGTGCTTGGGACACACACCAGCATCTGATATTGGAATGAATCAGACAAGTGGAGCATGCAGCCATCTATAATCATAGCTAGTCACAGCTCTTTGACACCAGGAGTTAACACCTGTTAGATTTGACATACTGTAGTTACTGCAGTGGGCAACTGAAAAGGAAAAGAGAGGGAAACTAGGGATGCATCCCAAATAGCACCCTATTCCTTATTTAGTGCACTATGTTCGACCAGGACCCATAGGGTCACTATAGAGTAAATAGGGTGCCATTTGGGAAGCATCCTAGATAAATACGAAAATGGTTTGCCTCTGAAAATGTGAGCTCCAAACAACTCCAGCTCAAAATCTACAACCTGGGGGTTTTAGGAAATCACCCTCTTGCTGAGTGGACGCAATGTACTGTAAGTACATTTAAAAATCATAAATTGGATGGTGGGGTACCCCTGGGGTGGGTAGGAATACACTCCATCTTTGTTTTCACTGACATTATCCTATTATTAACTTCCTGGCAAGGTCTCCCATTTTCTGGATGAGATGGAGAGAGACAACAGCAGAATAGGGAGCACGCAGAGAAACAACAGAAGCCATTACCATGGTGTGTGGTGCTTTTTTAGTGTCCTGTGGTGGCTTCGATGGAATTCACCACCAAAACATTGACTTGAGCCGCTACCTTATTCCCCTGGGGAGAAAAGCCTTGTTCTAAAGACATTAAGAGGATTTGCTGTGTCATGGTAAACCTCTCTCTCTCTCTCTTTCTCTGGGTCTCTCTCTCTCTCTCTCTCTCTCTCTTTCTCTCTCTCTCTCTCTCTACACATGCAAACACATTTTAAATACTTTATTGAAACCATCAATCACATTACATCACAAAGGACTCAACAATTACAAGGGTCGTTGACACGACGACACTCACACAAACAAAAATCACCTGCTCATAACCGCCGAAACAGAGCAGTACCTAGCCAGCTGCCTTGCTCTGGTCTTAGGCAGGCCTGCAATCTGGAGGCCACGTAGAGTAAGCCTATGTACGTGGCCGAGACTGCCAAATATCAGTGCCATCAATCTGTATCCCAGGCTGTCTAGGCATGATTTGAAGGGATGGTATTTGAGGAGCTTGTCTGCAAAAGCTTGCTCCAATGTAATAGTCGAATGAGCAGTCCACTTCCAGAATCAGGACCTCCCTCTGCAGCATGCTACCCTGCATCCCACCCTGCAGCCTCTGAAGCTAAGCAGGGTTGGTCCTGGTCGGTCTCTGGATGGTAGACCAGATGCTGCTGGAAGTGGTGTTGGAGTGCCAGTAGGAGGCACTCTTTCCTCTGGTCTAAAAAAAACATTATCCCAATGCCCCAGGGCAGTGATTGGGGACATTGCCCTGTGTAGGGTGCTGTCTTTCAGATGGGACGTTAAACGCGTGTCCTGACTCTCTGTGATCACTAAAAATCCCATGGCACTTATCTTAAAAGTAGGGGTGTTAACCCTGGTGTCCTGGCTAAATTCTTAATCTGGCCCTCATGGCCACCTAATCATCCCCAGCTTCCAAATGGCTCATTTATCCCACTCACCTCCCCATTAACTATTCCCCAGGTTGTTGCTGTAAATTAGAAGGTGTTCTAAGTCAACTTACCTTGTAAAAGAAGGGTTAAATAAACAAGATCTGACTTTTTTGGCATACAAGAAAACACATTATCATCTACATCAAACCAGGCTCCTCTGTTTGAAAGCCAGTTTTAGCATTACGACAAGGCACATCTGTACCAAAGTGTCCAAAACATCACCAGACCTTTACAGCATTAACGACAGCAGTTACAGCAGGTGTGCATAAGTTATGTTAGTAAATAGCCATGTTTTGGCACAGAGCTACAGCACTTACATTGAAAAAAGATTGTCCAGCACTGGATGCAAACTCATGATGCTCGGAAGCGGTGGGCTGCTGACACCACAGCGCTACGGCATTTCACAATGCTCTAGCAAGCCGCGAGAATACATTGAATGGATGTTACCTGATGGTATAGCATATCATTTATATATTTATATATTTATCATTTATATAATAATTTATATATATTATTTTGTTTTTAACCTTCCCCATACCATAGCCCTAACCTTAACCACTCGGAACTAATGCCTAAACGGTTAACCTTTGAGTAGTTTCTGAATGCGTCAAAAATAGATGTTAATCCATAATATGTCGAATTTCGAAGGGAAACTATGAGATATTGTTGGTCAGTCAACAAGTGTCTCATTGGGATTTTGTCTCACTCTCTTGGCTGTCATTCTCCTCTGGATAAACGTGTAAATCCCACTCTGAGCACAGTGAACATGTTCAAATGGTGTTTGAATATTCAAGAGGAGCTGTTCAATTGTCATAATTAATCAAGCCCTAAATTGACAGTTTCAGCATGTGTCTGTGACTCTATTTGTTTCCCATGACCAGATGTGCTTTAGCGTACTCTCTGAAATATTGCTGGTATCAGTGACTTCTTATTCTGCACACAGTTTGTAAGGGTAGATCATGTGGTGGTCCAGCTTCAGGACACTCATTATCTATAAATCATCTATAACCTTGAACAGATGCATATACCCACTGTGCACAGACATCAATTCAAAATCTAGTTTTGATGTACATTTGGTTGAGTTGTCAACAGTAGCGTGTATGGATGGGTTCCCATGGATGCCAAGGGAACCCAGGCTTCCGCCAAACATTTCCCGAGAAAAAAAAGAAAACATTGTACTTTTCGTCTCTCTGTGTTTTCATAATTTTCCTTCAATTTACAAGAGGCTGAATGTACTGTATCTCACCGGAGAGAGCATCCGAGTGCACCCCTTTGTCTCTGTATATGTAGGCCATCTATCTGAAGCGTATGACATTGTTGCCGCCCATAACATTGAATGCAAGGGATGCCAGTGAGCATTCGGCCTCCCTTGATAAAAAAAAATTAATAATAATAGCCAATCAGTGTTATGCTAAACTAAGCTCAACTGTGAATGGTCCTGGCACACCAAAAAAAAAGGATCAAGGGAAACCAGTTTTGATTTGGTTTCACTCCTATCACAGAGAAATATGTCATTGACAGAAACAGGTTGAATTGTTGCATCTCTTTATGTTGATCTCGTCCGGTGGCTAGCTAGCTAGCTAAAATTGTCTCTTTCCTAAATTAGCCATGGATGGAGATAGGGATTTGGACTTGTGGTTTTACTTAATTCTCCGTGAGCAAGTATTTTAGCCAGATCGCCTAGGACCAAAAAAAATTTAAGTGCATACTGTATGACAGTTATAGACTGTTTCGTCAACATGAAATAGAGGAGGATGGCATTGCCGTTTATCTACAAGTAGGGTGTTTTTTCTACTTGCACGAATGCACACACACACACAGAACCATGGACAGTCCCATCATATTTAGCTTATGTTGATTGGACTAAACAGTTGTTTATATATTTTAGATGTCACTGTATTAGACTAAGCATAGGTGGCTTGATTATGTTTCAATGTTGAAGTTGAAATGGTGCTGCAAAAGTGGAGGCAGCTCCTGTTAACTTTTCTAACTGCAGTAACTCTTCGTGGTTCTAAATCAATAGTTGTTTAGTAGTCCGAAAATGTAGGAAACATTAACTTTCTTGACCATGCTGTAGGTCATGTTACTTTGTGGACTTCAGCTGAGAGAGGTTGCTCTCTGGTTTTGTGATGAAACAACAGTGTGGTTGAATTTATTCTGCCTAAGTGTCTTTTTATTGGCTCGGCCAAGGCATATATCATCGCAAGGCAAATGAACTAACATGTTATAGAGCAAACAACGCAATTATCACAACACATACAGTACAATGTGTTTGGACACACCTACTCATTCAAGGGTTTTTCTTTATTTTTTTACAAGTTTTTACATTGTAGAATAAAAACACATATGGAATCATGTAGTAACCAAAAGTGTTAAACAAATCAAAACATATTTTAGATTCTTCAAAGTATCCACCCTTTGTCTTGATGACAGCTTTGCACACACTTGGCATTCTCTCAATGAGCTTCCTGAGGAATGCTTTTCCAACAGTCTTGAAGGAGTTCCCACATATGCTGAGCACTTTTTGGATGTTTTTCCTTCACTCTGCGATCCAACTCATTCCAAATCAGGTAGGGTGATTGTGGAGGCCAGGTCATCTGATGCAACATCATAACTCTCCTTCTTGGTCAAATAGTCCTTACACAGCCTGGAGGTGTGTTTGGGTCATTGTCCTGTTGAAAAACAAGCAAAAACCAGACGGGATGGTGCATTGCTGCAGAATGCGGTGGTAGCCATGCTGGGTAAGTGTGCCTTGAATTCTACATAAATCACTGACAGTGTCACCAGCAAAGCACCCCTACACCATCACACCTCCTCCTCCTTGCTACACGATGGGAACCATACATGCAGAGATCATCCGTTCACCTACTCTGCGTCTCACAAAGACACAGTGGTGGATGAATTTGGACTCATCAGACCAAAGGACCTAAGGACAGACTCATCAGACCAAAGCATAGATTTTCACCAGTCTAATGTCCATTGCTCTTGTTTCTTCGCCCAAGCAAGTCTCTTCTTCTTATCGGTGTCCTTTAGTAGTGGTTTCTTTGAAGCAATTCGACCATGAAGACCTGATTCATGCAGTCTCCTCTGAACAGTTCATGTTGAGATGTGTCTGTTACTTGAACCCCCTTGAAGCATTTATTTGTGCTGCAATTGCTGAGGTGCAGTTAACTCTAATTAAGTTATCCTCTGCAGCAGAGGTAACCCTGCGTCTTCCTTTTCTGTGGCGGTCCTCATGAGATCTAGTTTCATCATAGCGCTTGATGGTTTTTGTGACTGCACTTGAAGAAACTTTCAAAGTTTTAGAAATGTTTCAGATTGACTAACCTTCATGTCTTAAAGTAATGATGGACTGTTGTTTCTCTTTGCTTATTTGAGCTGTTCTTGCCATGATATGAACTTGGTATTTTACCAAATAGGTCTATCTTCTGTATACCCCCCTACCTTGTCACAACACAACTGATTGGCTGAAACGCTTTTAGAAGGAAAGAAATTCTACAAATTAACTTTTAACAAGGCAGACCTATTAATTGAAATGCATTCCAGGTGACTGCCTCATGAAGCTGGTTGAGAGAATGCCAAGAGTGTGCAAAGCTTTCATCAAGGCAAAGGGTGGCTACTTTGAAGAATCTCAAATGTAAATATATTTTGATTTGATTAACACTTTTTTGGTTACAACATGATTCCACTTGTGTTCTTTCATATTTTTGACGTCTTCACTATATTCTACAATGTAGAAAATAAAGAAAAACCCTGGAATGAGTAGGTGTGTCCTAACTTTTGATGGCATTTTTTTCTGGCTTGACTTCCCCAATGATTTGACCCATGCACCGCTACTGGTTGTCAACTAACATGGATTCAACATTAAATCTACAAAACATTTCATTGAGGTTAAACGTTGGGTGCAAAATATAAGAAATGCTCTTACATGATGACTTTTTGCAAATCCAATATTTTTTAACTTTGATTCAACATCACACTTTTTTTGAAACAACGTTGATTCAACCAGTTTTTGCACAGTGGGTAACTTATTCAACCTATTATTGTAGCCTAGCAGAAAACAGGAGCGTCACTTCTGTATTGTATCAAATAAAATTGAAATTATTTATTCATCAACCAGGTACGTATATGTGTTTCTGAAAGTGGACTTTACATCTGTGCATGTCGGTCATGGGCTGTTCTCTATCGCTTGGTAATGGATGCTATATTGCGCTCTGCCGCGTGGTGGCAACCTGCTACCCTCCCATACACGCGCATGCTAGATGCAGACCGACCGAGACCGATAGACAGTTCTATGATTCGCAAAAGGAACTGTGGACGCTGCCTTCAAAGCACACAGACAAACCGTGCTCCTCCGCCTCCGAAGACATCGATGATAGCGTTATTATTTAACATTTCTCTCCCACTCCCCTTTTCCCTATACTTCCCACGAAATGTACCACTACCACTGAGTGAATAGATTCGTTTTCACCAAGGGAATTCCCGGACCTGACGCGGGAATCGTCTTTGGAAACTTTTGCGACTCATGCCGGGCGCATCGCTGGTATTGCTCAAGCACATAACGGATTCAGGGAGCTAAACTCATCTCTCCAGCACTCTCCCTTCTTCAATAGCTACGACCAGAGATAATCATCCATCCTGACCATCACCAGAAGAGGATACACTTTATTAACCATTTTTATGGAAACGGGACAAGTATTGCTGTTGAAATAGTTGTCTATATTGGTATTTTATGATGTATACTTGCTCCCGATGCAGGTGCTGTGAGAATTGAATGGTTTATGATTGAACTTTGCTCGGCAATCTGAAACGGATTTTTATCAAAGGAACCCAGAAAGGGTCAGGCTGTTTTGTTGCCATTCGTAGCCTAATTTAATTGCCTCCTTGCAATACAGACTGAAAGCCACGATTGCTAGTGTCTGCTACAATTGAGTTAAAACACAATAGCTCTGTATCCTGCAGTCAACATGGACTCTGCTCCTATTTTTATCCAAAAGGTTACAGTTTAAAGGACACATACTCCATTTATTGACCGCGGTATTGCATAAGCCTATCGATAATTGCATTTATGGGCTTATGTTAGTTGGAATTTACTCATATTATTTCAGTCCTGTGTGTGACTGTACAAACTTTCAATTGATCTGCTCCACATAACCGTTCCTTCTGAGCAGTTGGCGATTGTTTGATCGCGCGGTCTCGCTTGAGCGCCCTGAGACCCGGAGATTGCCCGGTTTCAGCGACAACAACGTTCACAGAGCGGACAGTTGCAAGATCCAGACAACACAGACAACTCAACACAGACACGATAACTCCGGGACGACTTGGTCAGCGGCACAACATCTATTCATTGTGGACAATGGCTGGAGTTTCGCCTGGACTGAGGTGGCGCGCCTCATGGATTTTATTGTTTTCCCTGTTTATCCACTACACAACAGCTCAAGGTAAGATAATTCCGTTTTCCGTAGCCTACCAGTACAGGCTTTGTGTCCCTTTGCCATTCAGTGCTTTCGTGCAACAACGTGAATGAATAGTCCCCATGTCCTCATCTGTGGACTTTGAAGGCGGTACTGTTTAGCCTATGCCTACACACCAAAAAGTGAGGGTTCCTCAAGGGTTCTTTGGGAAAGGTGGTGGTTCTATGTGGAACCATACTGACCCACAGAACCCTTTGAGGCCTTCAAATGGTTCTTTGCAGTTCAAAAAATGGTTATTTTAGTGATCATTAAAATGTAGGGGCGGTGGCTCATTTAGGTTTTATTTTGGGACATCGTGTGTGCACATCTCTTTCTGTGCAGCCCGTGAGTGCCATTCCAGTTGGTCTTATCTGTTGTGTTGTGCTATTTCGTGGTATATATGACTATGGCCAGTGATGGTATCTTGTGAAAGACTCTTGGATGGCCTATTGTCATTTTGAAAAAGGTTGACTAAGTCTCCTCGGGGACCCAAAGCTGCTCCAGAGCACACCTGATTGAACTGGTTAATAAACATAATAAAACCTGTGGAATTTTAACAATATAAGATGGCTATTAAACAATAATACATTTTAAAAAATGTATGGCTCTACAAAAAACCTTTGAGATTGATAGAGGTTATTTATAAATGTTCTATAAAGAACCATAAAAAAGGGTTCTCTATAGCCCCCAAAAGGGTTGTAACCATGGTGGAACCCTTTTTTGGTGCTATATAGAACCCTTTTTTAACGGTTCTTTATACACTGAACAAAAATATAAATGCAGCATGTGTAGTGTTGGTCCCATGTTTCATGCGCCAAAATAAAAGATTCCAGAAATGTTCCATACACACAAAATTATTATTTATCTCAATGTGTGCACAAATTTGTTTACATTCCTGTTAGTGAGTGTTTCTCCTTTGCCAAGATAATTCATCCCCCTGACAGGTGTGGCATATCTAGAAGCTGATGAAACAGCATGATTATTACACTGGTGCACCTTGTTCTGGGGACAATAAAAGGCCACTCTAAAATGTGCCATTTTGTCACACAACACAATGCCACAGATGTCTCATGTTTTGAGGGAGAGTGCAATTGGCATGGTGACTGCAGGAATGTCCACCAGAGGTGTTGCCAGATAATTTAATGTTCATTTCTCTACCATAAGCCATCTCCAGTAGGTCCAACCGGCCTCACAACCGCAGACCATGTGTATGGCGTCGTGTGGGCGAGACGTTTTGCTGATGTCAACGTTGTGAACAGAGTGCCCCATGGTGGCGGTGGGGTTATGGTATGGGCAGGCATAAGTTACGGACAACAAACACAATTGCATGTTATCGAATGCACAGAGATACCGTGACGAGATCCTGAGGCCCGTTGTCGTGCCATTCATCCGCCACCATCACTTCATGTTTCAGCAGATGTCGCAACGGTCTGTACACAAGATGAAAATCTCATAGTTCTTCCTGGATATTCACCAGACGTTTGGGATGCTCTGGATTGACGTGTACGACAGCGTGTTCCAGTTCCCGCCAATATCCAGCAACTTCGCACAGCGATTGAAGAGGAGTGGGACAACATTCTACAGGCCACAATCAACAGCCTGATCAACTCTATGCAAAGGAGATGTGTCGCATTTCATGAGACACTCTGGGATCCCACCAAATACTGACTGATTTTCTGATTCATTCTGACCCTACCTTTAATAAGTAAGGTATCTGTGACCAACAGATGCTTATCTGTAATCCCAGTTATGTGAAATCCATAGATGAGGGGATCATTAATTATTTGAATTGACTGATTTCGTATATGAACTGTAACTCAGTCAATCTTTGAAATCGTTGCATGTAGCATTTCTATTTTTGTTCAGAATAGAACCTTAGGAAAGGGTGTTTTATAGCACCATACAGGTTCCATTTAGAAACGTATGAGCATGGTCCTAGTAAAAGGTATGCCACCAAAAAGGGATCCGCTATGGTTAAAAGCTTAATAACCCTTATTTGGCACTATGTAGAACCATTTGTTATTAGTGTGTCTCAGACACACACACACACACACACACACACACACACACACACACACACACACACACACACACACACACACACACAGACACACACAGACACACACACAAACAGGAGCCTCAGCCCAACGATGGTTAAAACTGTGTCAAATTGCTCTGCTCTCTGCAGCCTTGACTGTGTTTATTAAACGGCCTGTTCCCCCGATGCCTCCTCGCCACTGCTGGTGTGGTGTAAAAAGGAACCCAATGTCTTGAATTATGGAAAGGAACCCAATGTCTCTCTCTCTCTTTTGCTCTCTCTCTCTCTCTCTCTCTTTTGCTCTCTCTCTTTTGCTCTCTCTCTCTCTCTCTCTCTTTTGCTCTCTCTCTCTCTCTCTCTTTTGCTCTCTCTCTTTTGCTCTCTCTCTCTCTCTTTTGCTCTCTCTCTTTTGCTCTCTCTCTTTTGCTCTCTCTCTCTCTCTCTTTTGCTCTCTCTCTCTCTCTCTCTCTCTCTCTCTCTCTCTCTCTCTCTCTCTCTCTCTCTCTCTCTCTCTCTCTTTTGCTCTCTCGCTCTCTCTCTCTCTCTCTCTCTCTCTCTCTCTCTCTCTCTCTCTCTCTATCTAACATGGCATGACAGTGCTTTTCTCATGCAGTAGTTGCATTACCACAGGGACAAGTTGGAGTACTTGACAGACGTCAGTGTACTCAACAACTAATCGATTCATTGTTCAATACAATTCATGAAGCTACTGTATTACGATTTGCTACACGACCTCAAACTTGCTTTTACTTTACAAATAATGATGGATTGTATTGTATGCTTTTAATTGATGTCATTTGAATGAAAATAGACATTATTGTCTGCTGTTATTAAACATAGTGTTGGGGCAAATATTATTCTGATGTTTGAACACTCGCTATGAATTTGCGATTAGAAGCCCAGCTGTGGACAAATGCTAATTTAATTAATAAGTCCTAATTAATTAATCAAGCAGGGGTCCCATCGAGATGTATGTTTGCATAGCAAACAAGCAGCTGTAAATAAACAGATACAACACATGCTGGTATTCATAAAATACTGTCAGGGCAAACACATGCTGAATGTGAAAAGATACTTTTGGTTGTGTGTGTGTGTGTGTGTGTGTGTGTGTGTGTGTGTGTGTGTGTGTGTGTGTGTGTGTGTGTGTGTGTGTGTGTGTGTGTGTGTGTGTGTGTGTGTGTGTGTGTGTGTTTTGAATGATTTATGTAGCCCTATTTTCTCACAGAGATGCGTATAGATAGCCACTTGTGGTACATTTTCACCCACTGGAGTTGATGTCCTCAAAGGGGTAGAAACCTTCAGTGTGCATTTAGTTGCAGAAGCCACAATGGTGGCTGGAGCATTCATTATTCTGAATTGTTATTAAGCTTAGACCTGATCCCCAGAGAGGATGGATGCCAGTACCCGCTGTGCAGCCTTTCCCTAAGCAGGTAAAGAGAGAAGAAGGGTAGGCTCCTCTCTAGCACCCCTACCTGCACATATATTGTTACTGGAAATTGAGAAAAAAAAGTTCATGCAGGCTTTCAATTCTTCCTTGACGGTGTGCATTTAGAATCTTATTTTCTAAATATCTCACATCTCCACAATGTTCTATAGCTTGAGCCAGGTAGAGAGAGAATCCAAAAGCAGCGAGCGTGTCATCCTTTCCTTCTCCTTCCTCCTCACCTCCTTGTGTCTGCAGCTAGCCCGAGCAGCCAGTGGAGCAGTATGGTAATGTCATTGCGATTCAGGTATTGCTGCTGCTGGAAGGGATGAGCTACGTTACGCCTGGAGATGTAGTATAAGCCCTCAGCAGCACTGTCCCACTCTATAATACAATGGCGAGGAGACTGTCTGTATTCCAAATGGCACCCTATTCCCTACATAGTGCACTACTTTTCACCAGAGCCCTATGGGACCTGGTAAAAAAAGTAGTGCACCATAAAGGGAATACGGTGCCATTTGGGACGCAGACTAGGAGAAAACAAGCTGCGATATATATCCATCATTCATGAGGGCAGATCCTCTCCCTCTGACATTTACTGTGGATTGATAACTTACACATCATGGGATTAACATTCCTGACATTGTCAGGTTTCACACTGTGTGCGTAATGTGTGTGTGTGTACTGTACTGCGTGGTGTGTGTGTGTGTGTGTGTGTGTGTGTGTGTGTGTGTGTGTGTGTGTGTGTGTGTGTGTGTGTGTGTGTGTGTGTGTGTGTGTGTGTGTGTGTGTGTGTGTGTGTGTGTGTGTGTGTGTGTGAGAGAGAGAGAGTGTAGTGTGTGAGTGTGCGTCTGTGTGCATGCACATGCATGCTTACATGCGTATGTAAAGGGAGATGGAGGAGTTATAGCTGTCAATGTTCTTCTCTGCTCTGTCTATTCAGCTCTGGCAGCATTGTCTGCCTGGCCCAACTTTCATTATGGATTCAGGGGTCAGGACCCCCAGGAATTAATTGGATACTCTTCATACTGTCTCTGAGTGCAGCGCTGCTCGTTGAGAGCAGAGTGACCAGAGCGCTGGGCCCTTTCCCTCCAATGATTAAAGGACATTAGGAGGCGAGCAGAGCAGAGCGACCTGACTCTGGACCGACAGCCCCGTCCGTTTTAATGTGAGTGTGTGTCCATCGCCCACATTTTAATGACTAGTCCAGTGAAATGGCCTTTCAACAGAGGCAGGGTCGGACGGCCTTGATCAGAGCGGACTGAAGCGTTGTAATGACACACATTAAAGACCACAGAGAAAGGAGCCAGCGATGATGCCCAGTATGCTGAATATCCCCTGTCATGTCAAACATCATTAAACAACATACTAGAACCGTCAAACTCAACTCTGGACCCCGAAGCCACTGCGTTTTTTCATTGTTCACCTACATTCAGGGACCGATTTGGACCTGGGACACCAGGTGGGTGCAATTAATTGTCAGCTAGAACAGAAAACCAGCAGGCTCCAGACTTCATAGGGTAAGAATTAGAGGTCAACCAATTATGATTTTTCAACGCGTAAAACCGATTATTGGAGGACCAAAGAAAGCCGGTACCGATTAATCTGCCGATTTTTATATATATGTTTGTAATAATGACAATTACAACAATACTGAACAAACACTTTTATTTTAACTTAATGTAATACATAAATAAAACTCAATTTAGTCTCAAATATATAATGAAACATGTTCAATTTGGTTTAAATAATGCAAAAACAAAGTGTTGGAGAAGAAAGTAAAAGTGCAATATGTGCCATGTAAAAAGCTAACGTTTAAGTTCCTTGCTCAGAACTTGAGAACATATGAAAGCTGGTGGTTCCTTTTAACATGAGTCTTCAATATTCCCAGTTAAGAAGTTTTAGGTTGTAGTTATTATAGGAATTATAGGACTATTTCTCTCTATACATTTGTATTTCATATACCTTTGACTATTGGATGTTCTTATAGGCACTATAGTATTGCCAGCCTAATCCCGGGAGTAGATAGGCTTGAAGTCATAAACAGCGCTGTGCTTCAAGCATTGCGAAGAGCTGCTGGCAAACGCAGGAAAGTGCTGTTTGAATGAATGCTTACGAGCCTGCTGCTGCCTACCACTGCTCAGTCAGACTCCTCTATTAAATATCAAAATATGCAGGTTTAAAAAAATATACTTGTGTATTGATTTTAAGAAAGGCATTAATGTTTATGGTTAGGTACATTGGTGCAACGACATTGCGTTTTTTGCGAATGCGCTTGTTAAATCATCACCCGTTTGGCGAAGTAGGCTGTGATTCGATGATGTGGCTATCACTGGCTATCTTTTATTTTGGTGATTGTTAGTTCTCCAAGATTAAATATATATATTATATATTATATTTTCTACATACTTTATATCTGGTTTTAGTCATTTAAGTTTATGTTATTTCAACCCGAAAGCTATTTAAGAACAAAAAAAAGATATACAGTACCAGTCAAAAGTTTGGACACACCTACTCATTCAAGGGTTTTTCTTAATTTTTGACTATTTTCTACATTGTAGAATAATTGTGAAGACCTCATAACTATGAAATAACACAGATGCAATCATGTAGTAACCAAGAAAGTGTTAAACAAATCAAAAATACATTTGAGATATTTCAAACTAGCCACCCTTTGCCTTTTTGACATCTTTGCACACTCTTGACATTCTCTCAACCAGCTTCACGAGGAATGCTTTTCCAACAGTCTTGAAGGAATTCCCACATATGCTGAGCACTTGTTGGCTGCTTTTCCTTCACTCTGCGGTCCAACTCATCCCAAACCATTTTAATCGGGTTTAGGGCGGGTGATTGTGGAGGCCAGGTCATCTGATACAGCACCATCACTGTCCTTCTTTGTCAAACCAGATGGGATTTCATTTTTACTGCAGATTGCTGGTAGCCATGCTGGTTGAGCCATGCTGGTTGAGTGGGCCTTGAATTCTAAATTAATCACGACAGTGTCACCAGCAAAGCACCCCCATACCAGCACACCTCCTCCTCCATGCTTCACTGTGGGAACCACACATGCGGATATCATCCGTTCACCTACTCTGCATCTCACAAAGACATGGCGGGTCAAACCAAAAATGTCAAATTTGGACTCATCAGACCAAAGGACAGATTTACAGCGGTCTAATGTCCATTGCTCGTGTTTCTTGGCCCAAGCAAGTCTGTTTTTCTTCTTTATACCACCCCTACCTTGTCACAAAACAACTGATCGGCTCAAATGCATTAAGGAAAAAAATTATTCCAGGTGACTACCTCGTAAAGTTCGTTGAGAGAATGCCAAGAGTGTGCAAAGCTGTCATCAAGGCAAAGGAATCTAAAATATATAATATATTCAGATTTGTTTAACACTTTTTTGGTTACTACATGATTCCATATGTGTTATTTCATAGTTTTGATGTCTTCACTATTATTCTACAATGTAGAAAATAGTAAAAATAAAGAAAAACCCTTGAATGAGTAGGTGCATCCAAACCTTTGACTGATACTATATATATATATATATTTTACAAAACGTTCAGACGGGCCCGCCCTAGGATTTTGATGGTAGAAAAATCCCTGGAGTTATTATGTTTTTGCGAGAGAGTGTTATAATGCTTGTGCTATCGAGTGTTATTATGCTTGTGCTAGCTCGTAAAAGCTACATTACGGCATCGACATTGACTGTTTGTCTAACATTGTTCTTTCCTGCCATACATTGGCTGTTGTATTTGTTTTTAGAGGATGAGACCCGTGGAGCGAGCTGAAAGCCCCCTATGACATGTGGCTTCACAAAAGAATAGCTCCGATAACAACTTCCTTAAATAAACTAGGGTGAACTACAGCATACCGTCTCTCACAGTCTCTCTCTAGTCCTGATCCTTTCCTCATTTACTGGGCCTTATAGACACAATGTGCTCTGGTCGCCTGCTGTGTGTCATCTTTAACAGGGTTCTATTTTGGAACACTGAGCAGCAGGGGAGGACTCAATTGGAATGTCATGTTTGGCATACACTTATAAATCACTCAACATTAGATCCGATTAGCCTTACTGGCTTACAGACTTTAGGAGTTTTCAGAGAGAGAGAGAAGGAGAGATCGAAATGGCGAGTGAGAGAGAGTGACAGAGAGAGAGAGAATGAGAAGGAGGGAGAGGGAAAATGAGGGAAAACGAGAGATAAAGATGGAGAGGGACAGTGAGAGTGAGAGAATGGCACTTGGTTACCACCAGAGAGAGAGATTGAGTAAGGCCCCTCTCTGGATGGAGGGATGAAGGCATGCCATTCAGATTAGTGTCCATGCGGATGGTGATGAGAGAAGGGGGTGAGTCATCTGCTTCATGGGGTCAGTGGAAGTCTGTAGCTGGCTCCCCCGGCCTTCCCGAAATGTCGGGGATGTTTAGAATGGGCCTAATTTTTCAATCACCATCATGACCATTTAGATGCTATCCTTGACCCCTTGACCATGATGTATGTAGCCTTGATTTAGTTAATCAAAATCTAACTTGGGTGTGCATGGCTAGCTAGGCCTCTGAGAACCACAATACGTCTGAAAAGTATTTATATAGAGAACATTTGAATCAAGGTCTCACTTATCTCATTCTAGGGAGTTTTTCCTAGCCACCGTGCTTCTACACCTGCATTGCTTGCTGTTTGGGGTTTTAGGCTGGGTTTCTGTACAGCACTTTGAGATATCAGCTGATGTACGAAGGGCTATATAAATCAATTTGATTTGATTTGATGTTGATTTTTTGTTGTTGTTCCGTTTCAAAGCCTCATGGTCTTTGGTGTGATCACAAGTGTCCTTGTTCAGCTGATATGAGATTGAGAGTAGGGGTGAAATGAGACTTAACTAACACGAGCCAGCAGCAAGGTTCTTTACTATCCTAGGAAACCAGAGATAAGAGGTAAAAGGATACCAGCAGCATGGTTGTTAAATATTCTAATGGACAGGTCAGCTCAACCTCATGGTCATGTTCTACGCAATCTCTGTACCTCTCTGAAAAATAGCCCCAGTTTTAGTCTAACACAAAAGTTCAGCCTTGGAAAAAACACATACCTGTATGCCTCAGGGCTCATCCAGCTTCACAAAAGTTTTATCGATCTAGTTTCTTCTCAGTTTGCCCAGTTTTCTGTTGATGCAGTTTCTTCTCTGTTTGCCCAGTTTTCTGTTGATTCAGTTTCTTCTCTGTTTGACCAGTTTTCTGTTGATTCGGTTTCTTCTCTGTTTGCCCAGTTTTCTGTTGATTCAGTTTCTTCTCTGTTTGCCCAGTTTTCTGTTGATTCAGTTTCTTCTCTGTTTGCCCAGTTTTCTGTTAATTCGGTTTCTTCTCTGTTTGCCCAGTTTTCTGTTGATTCAGTTTCTTCTCTGTTTGCCCAGTTTTCTGTTGATTCAGTTTCTTCTCTGTTTGCCCAGTTTTCTGTTGATTCAGTTTATTCTCTGTTTGCCCAGTTTTCTGTTGATTCAGTTTCTTCTCTGTTTGCCCAGTTTTCTGTTAATTCGGTTTCTTCTCTGTTTGCCCAGTTTTCTGTTGTTTCAGTTTCTTCTCTGTTTGCCCAGTTTTCTGTTGATTCAGTTTCTTCTCTGTTTGCCCAGTTTTCTGTTGATTTGGTTTCTTCTCTGTTTGCCCAGTTTTCTGTTGATTCAGTTTCTTCTCTGTTTGCCCAGTTTTCTGTTGATTCACTTTCTTCTCTGTTTGCCCAGTTTTCTGTTGATTCACTTTCTTCTCTGTTTGCCCAGTTTTCTGTTGATTCGGTTTCTTCTCAGTTTGCCCCACGGACATCCCTGGATAACTTGGTCACTTTTTAGCCTGCCTCCTCTCCACCCAACACACATTGCTCTGCCTGCCCTGTGGCGGGACTCGGGAGGTCTGCCTCCTCTCGTGAACTTGCTATGGCCAAGAGCAGAGCCTCAGGGTGATTAGATCAGGTAATGACCATGAATATGAATGACTTGACTTCTCTATAGGAGACTCCTCCTCACCCTCTTCAGTGCAATTAAGGAATTTCAGAACCTATTTTGAATACAATGCATTCGCAAATTTACAGACCCCTTCACCTTTTCCACATTTTGTTACGTTACAGCATTCTAAAATGTATAAAATTGTTATTTCCCCTGATAAATCTACACACAATATCACATAATGACAAAGCAAAAACAGATTTTTAGACATTTTTGCAAATGTATTATTAAAAGAACAACTGAAATATCACATTTACATAAGTATTCAGACCCTTTACTCAGTACTTTGTTGAAGCACCGTTGGCAGCGATTACAGCGTCAAATCTTCTTGGGTATGACGCTACAAGCTGTATTCGGAGAGTTTCTCCCATTCTTCTCTGCAGATCCTCTAAAGCTCAGGTTGGATGGGGAGCGTTGCTGCACAACTATTTTCAGATCACTCCAGATATGTTCGATTGGGTTCAAGTCCGGGCACTGGCTAGGCCACTCCGTTGTCGTGGCTGTGTGGTTAGTGTCGTTTTCCTGTTGGAAGGTGAACTTTCGCCCCAGTCTTAGGTCCTGAGCGCTCTGGAGCAGGTTTTCATCTAGGACCTCTCTGTACTTTGCTCCGTTTATCTTTCCCTCGATCCTGACTAGTCTCCTAGTCCCTGCCGCTGAAAAACATCCCCACAGCATGATGCTGCCACCACCATGCTTCACAGTAGGGACGGTGACAGGATTCCTCCAGACGTGACGCTGGTTTTGTCTTGGTTTTATCAGACCAGAAAATCTTGTTTGTCATGGTCTGAGAGTCCTTTAGGTGCCTTTTGGCAAACTCCAAGCGGGCTGTCTTGTGCCTTTTACTGAGAAGTGGCTTCCGTCTGTCCACTCTTCCATAATTGCCTGATTCGTGGAGTGTTACAGAGATGGTTGTCCTACTGGAAGGTTCTCCCATCTCCACAGAGGAACTCTGGAGCTCTGTCGGAGTGACCATCGGTTGACAGTGCACGTCAGAGCAAAAACCAAGCCATGATATCGAAGGAATTGTCCGTAGAGCCCCAAGACAGGTTTGTGTTGAGGCACAGTTCTGGGGATGGGTACCAACATTTTTTTTGCATAAATGTCTAAAAACCTGTTTTTGCTTTGTCATTATGGGGTATTGTGTGTAGATTTATGAGGACATTTTTTTTATTTAATCCATTTTAGAATAAGGTTGTAACATAACAAAATATGGAAAAAGTGAAGGCGTCGTAATAATTTACGAATGCACTGTATATTTTCTTGGTCCTAGAATCATGAAATGTTCAATGTACATTGAGGGGAGTTATTGCTTTCAATACTCCCAAATAAAATGATTTTCATCCAACAACGGCATACTGTAGGCTGTATCTACGCACAACCTTGCAATAGGCTTCCTGTAACAGTTTTCCTCCTCTTCTGATGAGGTGTATGAAGGATCGGACCAATGCACAGCGTGGTAAGTTGTTATAATTGATTAAACTGAACAAAAAAATAACAAAGGGGAAAACACGACAAAAACGAAACAGTCCTATTAGGTGACAAAACACAAAACAGGAAACAACTACCCACAACCCATAGTGGGAAAACAGGCTGCCTAAGTATGGTTCTCAATCGGAGACAACAATAAACAGCTGCCTCTGATTGGGAACCATACCAGGCCAAACACAGAAATACAAAAACATAGAACACATAGAATGCCCACCCCAACTCACGCCTTGACCAAACTAAAATAGAGAAATAAAAAAGGAACGAAGGTCAGGACGTGACACTTCCCATACATAATAAATACACAGCCAAAATAACGAACGGGAGAATGAAAATCCAATTGCAAAATAATGCTTTTTATTCATTGATGGAAATACCTTTGACCGTATAGGGTCATAAGCATAATATAGTGGAATTAAACTGGCATGTGGGTATTTTCGTTAGTCATCATGTAGCCTGTCTTATTTATCCAGCACAATACAGCATACAGAGCCTATTTTGAGCATAATTTCTCCTGCAGCTCCTCAGTTTGTTGCTACTTGAGTAAAACTTACATTTATAAACCCATTAATTGTGCCACCATTCAAGTGCAGGCAACAGGCTATCAGCGCATCACCACCACTTTACAATGTGAGCTGGAGGCAGTATGCATTTTGAAAACATAGGCCTACTTAAATGTTTCAAGCCTGAATGTTTTACTTCATATTATGACGCATGTCTTACCTTGTGTCAAAGGAGCCTATAGTCATATCCGACCATAGACATGTGAAGGCAGTTATTCTATAAAGACCTCATAGGCTGCGCGTAAATTTAGAGTTTGGGGAAGCTTATGATTTGTCCTACAATTTCTACCTATCTGCGTGCCAGTTATGATTTACATATGCGCATTTTCATTGAACAGTTTCATTTCAATAATAATGTTTTGGTTTCTCGAAAGCATTGTTACATGGTTAATCATAAAAATCTGAATTAAAAGTTTAAATTAGAGCATCAGTGTAATGCAGGGAGTCTGGAAGCAGGTTTAAATTAGAGCATCAGTGTAACGCAGGGAGTCTGGAAGCAGGTTTAAATTAGAACATCAGTGTAACGCAGGGAGTCTGGAAGCAGGTTTAAATTAGAGCATCGGTGTAACGCAGGAAGTCTGGAAGCAGGTTTAAATTAGAGCATCAGTGTAACGCAGGGAGTCTGGAAGCAGGTTTAAATTAGAGCATCAGTGTAACGCAGGGAGTCTGGAAGCAGGTTTAAATTAGAACATCAGTGTAACGCAGGGAGTCTGGAAGCAGGTTTAAATTAGAACATCAGTGTAACGCAGGGAGTCTGGAAGCAGGTTTAAATTAGAACATCAGTGTAACGCAGGGAGTCTGGAAGCAGGTGCAGAAGTTCAGTTTATTAATATTAATATTACTATTATTATTAATAATAATAACGGCAATACAAAACAGGAGCTGTGTATTGAACATAACCAATACTGGCTGACGACTGAGGTAGCTGACGGCTATATGAAGGAAGAGTAATCACGGTGGTGATGAAGTGCAGGTGTGCTTAATGATGGGGAGCAGGTGTACGCAATGATGGTTGCCAGGTCTGCGCAATGTGGGTTGCCAGGACCGGAGGTTAGTAGACCAGTGACACCGAATGCCAGAGGGAGGAAGCAGGAGTAGGCGTGACAACCAGCCTCTGCCATATGGAACGTTGACACTCCGTGATCCATTGGCGGCTAACAGAATGAGCGCATGGAACTCATAGCCTTAGCCGATAGGCCAATGCAGCAGTAGGCCTAAGTCAAAATTCATAAAGCCGACAAATAAAAACAGTAGAAAATATGATATATTCAGGTTCTTTCAATTGCATTCATCTCTCTACTCAAGCTGTCTGCCTCCCTTTCTATATGTATTGAGATACTATTTTGATTAATTCTCCATTAGGCTACATGTATAATGGGGAATTGATCAAAATGAACAATCAACGGCAAACAATTTACAGAATGAAACAATGAATGCGCAAGAATTGGCGGGAGAAAGCTGAACCATTCTGGAGAGACTCGCCTATGTCTTCCTCACACACCTCTCCCCTTCTTCTTGTCATTCTGAGCACCGTGGGTAGACTCCCTAATGGTTACACACACAACACATATGGGTCTGGTAAATTTCTCAAATCGTTGGTCAATTAAAATCTTCCCGATCATGTTGTTTGACGCCACATTTTTCCTAATGGAATCCCTGGCGTACATACACACAGTGAAGATACTGATACACACAGTCACATAGCATACACATAGGCTGTTTCCATATGCACATTTGCGTTATGCATTGTCCTGTTCTTTCAAGGGTGATCTTCCAAGAACACCTGAGAGCAAACTGTCTAGTATGGGAAAACGCAGAGCACTTAAAATCTGTTACATTTTAAATGTACTTCGACGTGACCTCTAAACTAAACAGGAAACCGCGTCACACGCCAGCGTCAACAACACGATTAACAGCAAGATGGTGCTGACAGATAGGGCAACTCTGCTTCTAGCTGCTGCTTTTTTATGTGTTATTTCTTACATTATTAGCCAGAATTTAGTTTTTTATTACATACAACCGGAAATAACTTTTGGATATCAGAGCAGCGGTAGCTCACCAGCATTACCAGCATTGCGACCAGGAATACGAGTTTCCCGAATTGGATCTTTTGTTCTTACCCCCCAGGGAAATTGAACTGATTCCAGAGGCTGATCCAAAACACTGCCGGCAGAGAAGAGGTATTCAGAGTAGACTCCTAGTCCAACTCAGGAGGCACGTACACCACCCATCGCTTCCGAGTATATTACTCGCTAATGTTCAGTCTCTGGATAATAAAGTTGACAAGATCAGGGCTAGGATCTCCTTCCATAAAGACATCAAGGAATCATAACATACTCTGTTTCACGGAAACATGGCTCTCGGGATATACTGTCTGAGTCCATACAGCCAGTTGGGTTCTCTTCTTCTTCTCCGGGAAGAAGAAGGGCGGGGATGTATGTTTCATGATTAACTACTCATGGTGGGATTGTGATAACATACAGAAACTCAAGTCCTTTTGTTCACCCAACCTAGAATACCTCACAATCAAATGCCAAAGGTATTACTTCCCAAGATAATTATCTTTGGTTATAGTCACAGCCGTGTATATTCCCCCACAAGCCGATACCACAACGGCCCTCAAATAACTACACTGGACTCTATGCAAACTGGAAACCACATATCCTGAGGCCGCATTTATTGTAGCCAGGGATTTTAACAAAGCTAATCTGAGGAAAATGCTACTGAAGTTCTACCAACACATTGACTGTAGCACTCGCTCTGAGAAAACATTGGACCACTGCTACTCATCTTTTCAAATTGCCTACAAGACCCTCCCCCGCTCGCCCCCTCCCTTTGGTAAATCTGATCACGACTCCATTTTGGTCCTCCCTTCCTATAGGCAGAAATTCAAACAGCATGCACCCGTGCTACGGACTGTTACTGTTACTTGCTTACTCTGGTCTTACCAATCGGAATCCATGCTTCAAGATTGTTTTGATCGTGCGGACTGGGATATGTTCCGGGTAGCCTCTGAAATAATATTGAAATAAAGGATACGGTGACTGAGTTTATCAGGAAATGTATAGGAGATGTACCCACTGTGACAGAAACAGTGGATAGATGGCAGCATTTGCGCAAACCTGAAAAACGAATCACCGCATTTAACCAGGGCAAGGTAACTGGGAATATGGCAGATTACAAAGAGTGTAGTTATTCCCTCCGTAAGGCAATCAAACAGACAAACTCCACAAAGTGGAGTCGTAATTCAACGGCTCAGACACTACCGTTCAAACGTTTGGGGTCACTTAGAAATGTCCTTGTTTTTGAAAGAAAAGCATATTTTTTGTCCATTAAAATAACATCAAATTGATCAGAAATACAGTGTAGACATTGTTAATGATGTAAATGACTATTGTAGCTGGAAACGGCAGGTTTTTTTATGGAATATCTGCATAGGCGTACAGAGGTCCATTATCAGTAACCATCACTCCTGTGTTCCAATGGCATGTTGTGTTAGCTAATCCAAGTTTATAATTTTAAAAGGCCAATTGATCATTTGAAAACCCTTTTGCAATTATGCTAGCACAGCTGAAAACTGTTGTTCGGATTAAAGAAGCAATAAAACTAGCATTCTTTAGACTAGTTGAGTATCTGGAGCATCAGCATTTGTGGATTTGATTACAGGCTCAAAATGGCTAGAAACAGAGACCTTTCTTCTGAAACTCAGTCTATTCTTGTTCTGAGAAATGAAGGCGAGAAATTGCCAAGAAACGGAAGATCTCGTACAACGCTGTGTACTACTCCCTTCACAGAACAGTGCAAACTGGCTCTAACCAGAATAGAAAGAGGAGTGCATTAGTGTCTAGACAAGTACATTAGTGTCTAGTTTGAGAAACAGACACCTCACAAGTCCTCAACTGGAAGCTTCCTTAAATAGTACCCGTAAAACACCCGTCTCAACGTCAACAGTGAAGAGGCGACTCAGTATCTCGTAAAGCCATATCTCCGACTGGCCAATTAAAAGAAAAGATTAAGATGGCCAAAATAACACAGACACTGGACAGAGGGTGGTCCGGTCTGCCCAACGCATCACCGGGGGCAAACTACCTGCCCTCCAGGACTCCAACAGCACCCGATGTCACAGGAAGGCCAAAAAGATCATCAAGGACAACAACCACCCGAGCCACTGCCTGTTCACTCCACTATCATCCAGAAGGCGAGGTCAGTACTGGTGCATTAAAGCTGGGACCGAGAGACTGAAAAACAGTTTATATCTCAAGGCCATCAGACTGTTAAATTGCAATCCCTAGAACCTTAGAGGCTGCTGCCCTGTATACATAGACTTGAAATCACTGGCCACTTTAATAATGGAACACTTGTCACTTTAATAATGTTTACAAATGTTTCATTACTCTTCTCATATGTATATACTGTATTCTATTCTACTGTATTGTAGTCTATGCTACTCAGACATTGCTCGTTCGAATATGTACATATTCTTAATTCTATTCCTTTACTTTAGATTTGTGTGTATTGTTGTGACAGTTTTAGATATTACTTGTTAGATATTATTGCACTGTTGGAGCTAGAAACACAAGCATTTCGCTAAACCCGCAATTACATCTGCTAAATGTGTGTTTGACCAATAAAATTAGACTTGAACAAAGCTATCTTTTGTGCTAGCTAGCTACAGTACGTCTGTTACATTGTAGCCAATGTAGCAGTGTGAGCAACTAGTGCTAGCAATTCACCAAACAAATATTCCAGAATGGAAATATTGAACACGAATAACAAGTCAAACTAAGCTTGCATGCATGGTACAGTACAGAGGCTGAAGCTACAATTTTTTTAAATAGCTAAATAAGCAATTTTGCTTGCTGTTTAAGAAAGATAAATAGCCATAATAATGGAGTTTCACTGTGAAGCTAAGATTGTTTTGCATTAGGTCTTCTTGTGTTTTATTCCCAATGAGCAGGCTAGCATTGTGATAAATTCATACAACTATAACACCCATGCATATTATTAAATGACACTGATGTTCATGATATTATAAAGGCATATTATAAATGAATGCGCCATTGTACAATGTTGAATGCCTTTCTCTCTCCTTGCAGGGGATTAGACAGATGAACTGCAGCTCCCAGATGCCCAAAGCTCAAAGCCAGAATCATGGAGAGGTGTATCGTCCCGTGGTGTATCATTGTGTAGTGGTGTAGCTTGTGTTTTCGGGTCACGCCCTGTGTTATTTATTCGAGGTACTCCTCGCTCTGTGTTTTGTATACGTGTTTGTTTGGTCTTCGTTCTGTGCCTTTACATGGCACGCTGTAATTTGGGTCACTAAAAAAATATTGCACATTCCTGCGCTTGTCTCCCGATCCCTTTATACCAACGTGACACAGCCCTTCACTAACACCTCATTCAACTAATTGTGGTCTAAATTGTAGACCATGAATAGTTGAACATGGTGTTTGTGCTGGGTAGGAAAATACCCTGGGACAGAAATCACCCACCTCTGTATTTTAGAATGAGCTTCATATGTTATAATGAGCTGACAATCCGCATGATAGAGAATAAAATATGTGGATTGACTTCTATCTAACATAGTGATGTTGCACACTGCTGAATAGGCTCCTGGAATTGGGTGATTTCCCTGGTGGACGGGAAGTTCACAAGTTCTTTACATTTGTCTGGGGTCAGCATCACTGCTCAAATTTCAGTGCTGGTTCAAGTTCCTGAGAACCACAACGAATCACATAAAAATCGAATCAAATTGTATTTGTCACATGCGCCGAATACATTTCACCTTACAGTGAAATGCTTACTTACATGCCATTTTTTAAAGGGATACTTCGTGATTTTGGCAGTCTACTTCCCCTGAGTCAGATCAACTCGTGGACCCCCATTTATATGTCTCTGTGTCCAGTACGAAGGAAGTTATGTGAGCCAGTGAGTTAGCGAAATGACTGGAACAGAACACAGCTAGCTGCATTTTCTACGTTTTTTAATGATATGTTATTAAAATGCCTTACCTCCAAACCGACTGTTTTGTTCTACCATGCCAATGCCATGGATTGAAATTAAAGCATCAGTTGCAATCTGTCCATAATATAATTTCTTTAAATAACAATTTGCTACATTTGTCATTAGCAAGTTCACAAATTCAGGATACAAAAAAATCTCTGGGTCTTCACAATTGACACTGCTGATTTTATTTTACCTTTATTTAACTAGGCAAGTCAGTTAAGAACAAATTCTTATTTTCAATGATGGCCTAGGAACAGTGGGTTAACTGCGGTCTTCACCTTTAGCTCCGACACCAGCCAGCTTTAGATCAGTCAATACCTGTCAGTCTGCACAGCGCAATATCAACCCAAAGCATATCGGACTGCTTTTCTCTACCACTTCACCGGATAGCTCTGACCATTACACCTGATCATCGCAGCTAGCTAGCTGCAACCAAGTGGCTACTGCGAGTGGCTATCCCGAATTAAGCACCAGTTAGCCTTGGCTAGCCTATCTCCCGGTTAGCCAAAGAGGTACACCCGCTAATTCGTAGGCTACGACTACCGAACGGCTCCCTGACTCACCTATTGCCTATCTCTAATGTCAATAGGCCTTGTCTACTGCTGTTTCGGTTAGTTATTATTGTTTTATTTCACTGTAGAGCCCCCATGCCCTGAATCTACTCTACTACGCCCAGAAATCTGCTCCTTTTATTATCTGTTCCTAACGCACTGGACGACCAGTTCTTATAGCCTTTAGCCGTACCCTTATCCTACTCCTCCTCTGTTAACCCAGGCCCTGTAGCCCCCAGCATTCCACAATTCCCCAGGCGCTCTCATTTGTTGACTTCTGTAAGAGTAAAAGCCTTGGTTTCATGCATGTTAACATCAGAAGCCTCCTCCGTAAGTTTGTTTTATTCAGTGCTTTAGCACACTCCGCCAACCCTGATGTCCTAGCCATGTCTGAATCTTGGCTTAGGATGGTCACCAAAAATTCTGAAATTACCATCCCCAACTACAACATTTTCTGACAAGATAGAACTGCCAAAGGGGGCGGAGTTGCAATCTACTGCAGAGATAGCATGCAGAGTTCTGTCATACTATCCAGGTCTGTGCCCAAACAATTTTAGCTTCTACTTTTAAAAATCCACCTTTCCAGAAACAAGTCTCTCACCACTGCCGCTTGTTGTAGACCCCTCTCAGCCCCCAGCTGTGCCCTGGACACCATATGTGAATTGATTGCCCCCCATTCTATCTTTAGAGTTCGTACTGTTAGGTGACGTAACCTGGGATATCTCTTGCAATCTAAGCTAGACGCCCTCAGTCTCACACAAATAATCAAGTAACCTACCAGATACAACCCTAAATCTATAACCATGGACACCCTCATAGATATCATCCTAACCAACCTGCCCTCTACATACACCTCTGCTGTCTCCAACCAGGATCTCAGTGATCACTGCCTCATTGCCTGCGTCCGTAATGGGTCCGCGGTCAGAAGACCACGCCTCATCACTGTCAAACGCTCCCTAAAACTATTCAGCGAGCAGGCCTTTCTATTCGACCTGGCCCGGGTATCCTGGAAGGATATTGACCTCATCTCGTCAGTAGAGGATGCCTGGTTGCTCTTTAAAAGTGCTTTCCTCACCATCTTAAATAAGCATGCCCCATTCAAAAAATGTAGAACTAAGAACAGATATAGCCCTTGGTTCACCACAGACTTGACTGCCCTTGGCCAGCACAAAAACATCCTGTGGTGTACTGCATTAGCATCGAATAGTCCCCGCGGTATGCAATTTTTCAGGGAAGTCAAGAACCAATATACACAGTCAGTTAGGAAAGCTAAGGCTAGATTTTTCCAACGGAAATTTGCATCCTGTAGCACTAATTCCAAAAAGTTTTGGGACACTGTAAAGTCCATGGAGAATAAGAACATCTCCACCCAGCTGCCCACTGCGCTGAGGCTACACTGTCACCACCAATAAATTTCAATAAGCATTTTTCTAGGGCTGACCAAGCTTTCTACCTGGCTACCCCAACCCCGGTCAAGAGCTCTGCACCACAGCAGCAACTTGCCCAAGCCCCCCCGCTTCTCCTTCACCCACATCAATATACCTGATGTTCTGAAAGAGCTGCAAAATCTGCATCCCTACAAATCAGCTGGGCTAGACAATCTGGACCCTCTCTTAATAAATGATCAGCCGAAATTGTTGCAACCCCTATTACTAGCCTGTTCAACCTGTCTTTCGTATCGTCTGAGATCCCTAAAGATTGGAAAGCTGCCGCGGTCATCCCCCTCTTCAAAGGTGAGACACTCTAGAACCAAACTGTTATAGACCTATGTCCATCCTGCCCTGCCTATCTAAGGTCTTCGAAAGCCAAGTTAACAAACAGATCACCGACCATTTCGAATCCCACCGTACCTTCTTCACTATGCAATCTGGTTTTGGAGCTGGTCATGGGTGCACCTCAGCCATGCTCAAGGTCCTAAATGATATTATAACTGCCATCAATAAAAGACAGTACTGTGGAGCGGTCTTCATCGACCTGGCTAAGGCTTTCGACTCTGTCAATCACCGCATTCCTATCGGCAGACTCAGTAGCTTTATCAAATTACTGCCTAGCCTGGTTCACCAACTACTTCTCAAATAGAGTTCACTGTGTCAAATTGGAGGGCCTATTGTCCGGACCTCTGGCATTCTCTATGGGGGTGCCACAGGGTTCAATTCTCGGACCGACTCTTTTCTCTGTATACGTCAATGATGTCGCTCTTGCTGCTGGTGATTCTCTGATCCACCTCTACGCATACGACACCATTCTATATACATCTGGACCTTCTTTGGACACTGTGTTAACAAACCTCCAAAAGAGCTTCAATTCCATATAACACTAGTTCCGTGGCCTCCAACTGCTCTTAAATGCAAGTAAAACTCATGCTCTTCAACCAATGGCTGCACGCACCCGCCAGCCTAGCCAGCCTAGCATCACTACTCTGGACGGTTCTGTACCCTCGTAAAACTGGCTATCCTATCAATCCTTGACTTCGGCGATGTCATTTACAAAATAGCCTCCAACACTCTACTCAGCAAACTGGATGTAGTCTATCACAGTGCTATCCATTTTCTCACCAAAGCCCCATATACTACCCACCACTGCGACCTGTATGCTCTTTTGGCTGGCCCTCGCTACATATTTGTTGCCAATACCCACTGGCTCCAGGTCATCTATGTCTTTGCTAGGTAAAGCCCTGCCTTATCTCAGCTCACTGGTCTCCATAGCAACACTCCAGCAGGTATATTTCACTGGTCATCCCCAAAGCCAACACCTCCTATGGCCGCCTTTCCTTCCAGTTCTCTGCTGCCAATGACTGGAACGAATTGCAAAAATCACTGAAGCTGGAGACGTATATCTCCCTCACTAACTTTAATCATCAGCTGTCAGAGTAGCTTACTGTACCTGTACACAGCCCATCTGTAAATAGCACACCCACTACCTCCTCTCCATATTGTTTTTTTTGTTGTTGCTCTTTTGCACCCCAGTATCTCTACTTGCACATTGTCATCTGCACATCTATCACTCCAGTGTTAATGCTAAATTGAAATTATTTCGCCACTATGGCCTATTAATAGCCTTACATCCCTAATCTTACTGCATTTGCACACACTGTACATATATTTTTCTATTGTGTTATTGACTGTATGTTTTTTTGTTGAACTGCTTTGCTTTATATTTGCCAGGTCGCAGATGTAAATGAGAACTTGTTCTCAACTGGCCTACCTGGTTAAATAAAGGTGAAATAAAAAATATATATTAAAAAATAAGCAGGACTAGATCGCTTGCTATCTAGCTATCATGTCTGACGGGCTAAACAGCAGTAACTCAACATTTGAATTCAAAATTTGGTGAAAAATAAATGTAATACTTACATTTTACAAAGTTATTCCTTATTTCTCTGGAACATGTTCTCCCAAGTGTGGACTTGTCTGCCATTAATTCAGATTTTTGGGGGAATTTTCACTGCATCGCAATGTGTCATGTCCTACGTTTGGAATCGGACCTGAAAAATGACAGTTGACTTCCTTACTCACTATACACTCTCGAACAGAAGTACGCATTTTGAAACACAGCCAAACATGGTGCACTCATCATGATACACGCACACATGCACGTGCACACATGGATATGCCTTTCAGAGTAACACACCACCTGCTGTCTCTTCCCCTGCTCAGTCCTCCTCCTCTCTCTCTGTATTTATGTATGTATGTAGCTCACTCCAATTACAGGAAAGCATAAAGGGGGAGTATATGGAGTCATTAGGGGAGAGGAAATGCCTTGTACCGTATTACAGGGACTGCAGGGGGCCGCCTGTTGAGCTTAATAGTGTACTGTATCTTAATTCAATAGGGGTTGACTAATAGAGTCCACAGAGAGAGAAACCTTCTCAGAAGCTCACTGGTTGCATCCGAAATAGCATCCTATATAGTTCACTACTTTTAACCAGGGCCCATTACATTATGACTGAATAAAGTAAAGAGAGGTTTCTTTGGCCTCTTTTAACCAGGGCCCATTACTTTTTGACTGACTAAAGTAAAGAGAGGTTTCTTTGGCCTCTTTTAACCAGGGAACCATTACATTTTGACTGACTACATTTTGACTGGCCTCTTTTCACTCTGCCGCTTAGCTGTGTAAGTACAGTAGATGTGTGAGCGTGTCAGAGTTTCCGTGAACCGGTAATAGCCGGCTTTTGGCCCCAGAAAAAATGTAAATAGAAAATACGCTAAATAAAATAGCCGCCTGCCAATTGTCTGGGGGAAGAAGAAAAAATTGCCTTGGCGAAATAATGCTTTTTAGCCTATTCATTGATGGAAATACCAGTCGATGTCAATACATTTGTCTGGTCATGCTATGGGTTCATTTGCATAATTTAGTGGAATTAAATTTGCCACGTGTGTACAGATTATTCGCTATGTATCTTATTTATCACACGCATACAGCATACAGATACAGAGCCCTTTGAGCTCAAAATCTGTCAGACAGCGTGAGAGCTGCTTCTTCAGCATCTCAAAGTGCAACTGAAGGCAGGCTTCATCAGTGCATTACACACCACTTCACAATGAGCTGGAGGCAGTATGCGTTTTCAAAACATATACTACATTGTTTGTTTTAATACATACAGTATTAGGAGACGTCTTATATTGCTTCAAAGTAGCGTATTAGATCTCCTCTCTCTCTACATTTCTAATGGACATTTTCATCTCTGTCACGCGTGGGCAGTGCCCTTTTGACATGGGGTTTCCACCGCTAATTGCATTATGGAACAAAGATTTGCGGGTGTCCTACTGCCTTTTGTGCATTGCTTATAATGTGAAGAAATGATAGTTTATCAACATTTTAAGCTAAACATTCTGATCTGTTGCATCAGACTCATTGCTTTAAAAATAACTAATATATATGTAGCCTAGGCCTACTGGTTGTATGCATTTAGAATCTATCGTCCCACAACAGTCCCAGAGTCTGTTTGGAATAGGCCATTAGTTTCTTGACAAGCTGACCAATAGAATAGGTTAACTTCTCTATTGGATTGACATAGGCTAGTAATTTTGTTACTGGTCATGTTGACTGAGGAAAAGTACATGTGGAGAGGTATACTAACACCTTCAAAGTGCACATCAGAATTCGGTAAGAAGGACCGCACATCGTTTCACCCTTGACTTGCATGTTGTGATTTACCATCATCTAAAGGTTTGTCATTCTGATCACCGTGGGTGGACGCCCTAATCAGGTTACACATCCAATGCATATGTGCCTGGTACATTTCTCAAATGTCCAGTAAATTCAAATGCTGCCGGTCAAATGTCCAGAGCCACATTTTCCCAACAGAAACCCTGGTGTGTGTGTGCCTTTGTGTGTGTGTGGGTTTGTTTATGGGTTTATCAAGCATTCATCTACACAGTGATATGCTGCCCAAGTATACATTTCCTACCTTCATTTATTCTGCTGCTCGACAGCAGTCAGCCATTTCCCAATCTTCAAGTCATATGATTATATTGAATAATCCCTCATACTTACCAAAAAGGCCCCTTGTTAAAATGCTTGAGTAAATCCTTGTGTGATTAAAGCTCTCTGCTCTCATGCAGTTGTAGTATGCGCACACACACATTTGCATGCACACACACACACACAAGCACAATTGCACATGCACGCACGTACGCATGCATCCATAAACGTGCACACACACATTCATACAGTGCCACAACAACAAAATACTCTCCAATATTTGCTCTAAATGGCCTCTCCCCAGTGAATGGTGTGGGTTCAAGGGCTCTGCCAATAAAACATTTGGGCCATGGTGTGCTTAACAACTGTCCCCAGTGAGATATAAGGCCCTCATGTACTTGAGCTTGCCAAGTCATAGCCTTCTCAGCCCCTGATTGCACTCCCTGCTGACTGGGGTGGCAGCCATGGTGCCAGAGTGGAGAGAGAGAGAGAGAGAGAGAGAGAGGGCTGCTGGACACACACACACACACACACAGTGAGTGGACAGAGAGGGCTGGACACACACACACACACACACAGTGAGTGGACAGAGAGGGCTGGACACACACACACACACACACACAGTGAGTGGACAGAGAGGGCTGGACACACACACACACACACAGTGAATGGACAGAGAGGGCTGGACACACACACACAAACACACAGTGAGTGGACAGAGAGGGCTGGACACACACACACACACAGTGAGTGGACAGAGAGGGCTGGACACACACACACACACACACAGTGAGTGGCGCATGCATACACACACACAAACAAAACAGGCATATACACACCCATTTAACTATATGTATGTTTTTGCGAGGATTTGTATCTCAATCCTAAATCCTATTCTGGCTTTAATACTTTGCAGCAGATGGAGATAAGACTAACTCACAGGGCTTGCTATGACCCTCTACACAGCTCATGATCTTGACAATGCCCTGCTCTGCAGTGGCCACTTCATGGTGGCACTGGTCACTGACATGGTCTGTTTGCTGTGTGTGTCCTAAATGGCGACCAAATCCAATTTTATTTGTCACAAGCTTCATAAACAACAGGTGTAGATTAACATTGATATGCTTACTTACAGGCCCTTCCTAAACAAAAATAGAGAAATAATAGAAAAGTAATATCACGTAATAATAAAAGATAATAATAAATACACAATGGGTAATGATAACTTGGCTATATACATGTACCGAGGCGATGTGCAGGGGTACGAGGTCATTGAGGTAGATATGTACATATAGGTAGGGATAAAGTGAATAGGTAACAGGATAGATAATAAACAGTAGCAGCAGTGTATGTGATGAGTCAAAAAATGTAGTCCAAAAAGGGTCAATGCAGATAGTCCTTGTTGCTATTTTGTTAACTATTTAACTAACTATACTGGGGTACAAATTCCCTTTATAGTGCGCAACTTTTGAACAGGCACTGCATAGGGGTCTGGTCAAAAGTAGTGAACTATAAAGGGCACATAACATTTTTTTTGTATTTTTATTATACAATTTTTTTAACTGCAATTTGGGATGGTATGGTCCCTAATTGTAAGTAAGCATTTCACTGTTGTATTCGGCGAATGTGACTAATAACATTGGATTTGACTTGATTTTTGATTTGAATAGGGTGCCAAGTGTGACACAGCCAATGTAATATCACAATTCTCCATTCTGGCTCTACTTCACTACCCTCATTTCCACGCAAGGCTTCTCCTTTTAATTTCTTCACTCCCTTTTCATCTCACCCCTCCCTCCTTCTCGACACATTGAGCTGCATTACATTCCAATGGGTTTTAATTCCAACTTTTTAGAAAATTGTTCTCCCACGTAATTGTGCTCCTGACTCTGCTGTCTCTGACAGTCTGGGCTGTGTCTAGTAGCACGGCAGGGACACAACAGACCCACATGATGCGACTAACTCAGACAGCCTTATTTGCATATAGACTGCTTCTGTTCTGAAGCTTCGGCCTACCTTTACCTCTAATTTGAGGCCTGTCTGGAGTGGTACTGACCAGGTCTATCTCCCAAATGGCACCCTATTTCCTTTAGAGTGCACTACTTTTGACTCGGGCCAATTGGACTCTGGTCAAATGTAGTGCACTAAATAGGGACTAGGGTTCCATTTTGGACACATCCCTCTCTGCCCAGTTTTAATTGGGTCTCTTTTCCCATCTGGCCGACTGGGACACATCAAGGCCACCCAAGGGGCAGCTGCATGCTCAATACCTCCACTCCTTTCCCCTTCCCTGATCTGGACAACACCCTCTAGGCTCATTGTGGATGACCCATTGACCCTTTACGACACAGAGTCTTCAGCTGCTGCTCATTGTAACCTCTAAGCCACTCCCTTTTGGCTTTAGTAAGCTTGAATAAGCAACATGCTGGTTGTGATTGTTGGCTGGTTATTTATTCCTGGTGAAATGGATGGTATGGTCCCTAATTGAGCAGCCGTTGTGTGAATAATAGGCCTCCTAGTATTGGTTTTCTTCTGGTATAGTTGAAAGTATACATATCCTGCAATTCATAGGGAATATACGTATATGTCATTCTATGGTTGAAAGTATTTGTTTCACATAGGCTTCCATATGCCAAAGCTTTTGAGCTAGTTTACTTACCCATACATAGCTTTGCTGATGTGTGTGTGTTCATTGGTTGATCTGTGTACTGCGTGTGTGTTTGTTTGTGTGCTGCTATTTACAGGTTGGAGCCTTTGAAGTATTGAGTCCGGGGAACATTGAGAGAGAGTTTGTGTGTGTAGTGTTTTTTGAAGCTGCGGTCTTCTTCGATCCCCGTACAGATACCCACAGTGAGTAAGGCCCAGGCTTGATCAAACTTGGAACACGGGGAGCTGATAGAGAATGCATACCTTTTAGGGAATGGCATTTAAGCTCTGTTTGATAAGGCAGGGGTGTAGAAAGGTAGTGAGCATCCCGGGGCTATCCTAGCCATTTCATCTTTAAGACCTTCACCCCCCAGGCCAACCCACACATCCTCTACACTTCACCATGTCCAGCCTTCCCAAAATAGAGCTGCCATTGCTAAGCTTGGGGTGTATACCGTACTGTATATACCATATACCGGGGGATTTAGAAATAGCCACGGGATGGTTTTTCAATACCCCCTATACCGTTGATACTATTTCTTTGAATTGTTTTCATGCATTTGAATGTTTGTAGCTACTTTTTAAGTAAATACATGCAGACTACCTGCATGCAATATATTAGGAGATAAAGCAGATTGCGTTCTTCATTTCACCTGTCAAACTATTATACGTTATGAAGCTTACCGGTAGTCCAAAGTCACATATAATTTGTTTACAGTCACACAACGATGAGAGACCCGTTGTGTGTCACTGTGGTGCATCACACACCAGGTGATCTAGTTACTGTAGGGAATTCACAACTAAATGTTTGCCAGCTAGATATCTTATAACTATTAAATTGTCTAAAATGTGCTAAATGATGTACGGTTGTGCATTTGGTTTAATAACTTAGCGTAACATAAATGATGCCAGGATGAGTTTGTTTGACAGATAGAAGGAAATATACACTTAACTTCCATGACTATTTGGGATATTTGTTGATGCCATACCTTATAGATAAGTGGTTAGCGTCTTGCAATCAAGCTCCTCTTGGTAACAGCAAAGATCTCCTCCTAGATCTGCCTTGATGTCTAATATTTGTTTTGTGCGTGCTGCAAACTGTGAGTAGCATTTCTGAGTTACTTCTTTAACTTTATGATCTGGGATGCCTGTCCTGCAAATAGTTTGTCAGAAACTATAAAATGTTTGCATGCTTTTGTTAGCATTTAGATAGCATTCACTGTGGAATTTTACATGTAGTTATTAGCATTGCTAACCTTTGGATTGAAAACAACACCTTGTATTCAGTGCCGGTATTACTAAATATCCTAGAATGGCACAAGGTCATTATAAAGGTATGACAATCTGGATACCGACCAAGCCTAGTCTACACATCCATGTGAAACCATCTATGGACTGTGGAGGCTTCCCAAATGGCACCCTATTCCCTATGTAGTGCTGTGTGTGTTCCCTATGTAGTGCTGTGTGTGTTCCCTATGTAGTGCTGTGTGTGTGTTCCCTATGTAGTGCTGTGTGTGTGTTCCCTATGTAGTGCTGTGTGTGTTCCCTATGTAGTGATGTGTGTGTGTTACCTATGTAGTGCTGTGTGTGCACAATACTTTTGACCAGGACCCATAGTGCCCTGAATAGGGAATAGTACCATTTGGGATGCTACCTCAGTCACTCATAGAGCTGTGCTGTTACTCCATTTCATTTCATAAATCAGCCTTTATTACTGCTGGAAAACAGTACACTCCTCAATATACGTTATATACGGTAGACTGATCATCTTTTAGATTAGTTTTTGAGATGACCTCTGAAGATAATAATGAGAAGCCAGAGGTGCAGATGATGTGATTATAGACGTGTGCTTTCCTGCACTGTGTAAGGGTACTATTATGCAAACCAGAACAGGCAGGGAAGGGAAGGTATTTTTTACCGGTGACCACGCAATATGTGTACAGTATGTGTGTTTGTGGTGTAATTGCGTGCGTGCGGTGCTTGTGTACATTTACCCTGTATGCAGTGTGTGTGTGTATGCAAGAATGTGGTGTGTGTGTGTTTACATGCGTGCGGTGTGTGTGTGTGTGTGTGTGTGTGTCACAGTGTGGCGGCATGAAAATGAGTGTGGACCCCAGCATGACACAGCTTCAGTAGGCTATTTAAGCCCCCGTGCAGCTCCTTGTGTGGTTATGATGGAAATGCAATCAGATTGGCTGGAGCTCAGGAAGCCACCTCTGAACCCTGTAATAGCAGGGAGGTGTGTGTGTTTGTCTCGGTGTGTCTGTGTGTGAGAGTCTGTAACACTTACTCTCCCTCTCTGTGTGTGTGTGAGTCTAGGAACGGGCTATGCAGTAATCTGAACACATCTAAGCGATCCTTTCACTGTCATGATGTCCCAGACATGCTGTCACACACTCTACTCCCCTGGTGCTGTAATGATCTGGCTGCTATATGACAAAAACACACACAGAAAATCTCCATAGATCATGAAAATATTCCCCAGACTTCTAGAAGCCCTGAGTGATATACTATATCTGTATATGAATAGGCATTTTCTGCCTTTTTGTTATTTGATTCTCCCTTTTAGAAGCCAGCCACCGACCAACAGATACATTCAGCGCCAGCCATCACGAGGATAGAATGGTAGCTAGCCACGGGTCTGATCGATTCAGACCATCGCCCCATCTTAAACAGACAGACATCTCATCAAATCCATAACCCCCCCTTCCCTCTCTCTCTGTCTCTGTCTCTGTCTCTGTCTCTGTCTCTCTCTCTCTCTCTCTCTCTCTCTCTCTCTCTCTCTCTCTCTCTCTCACTCTCTCTCTCTCCGCCATGCCATTACATTACCCATCCATCCATTGACTAGGCCTAATGCTGCCTCGCTATTTACCCATTCAACACCAAAAATAATGGGCCCTCTGTCTCTCTCTCGCTTTCTCTCTCCCTGGTTGGATTAAGCAGCTGTAACCATATGCTACTGTACACAATTACACTGCGATTTTGACCAAGGGAAACAGCTGTTGCCATTTTGAAATAAATATTGTAATTGCACTAACTTTGATTTGTAGGGCACTTTCCTTTGATGAGAGAACGCATTTACGTGTTACATAATAATAGATGTGGAATGAGTGAAAATATTAGACCCGGGGATAGAATGTTTCCCCTCCAGATGTATTCAGATGTATTCCCATAGAGTAACCTTGTCTGCTGGGAGGCCAGTTTTTATGACTTATTGCACATTATAACTCGGTTATGAACATGTTTATTCATTTCCGTTGCGATCGGACTGTTTAGATTCCGAGGGCATAGTTGTGTAGTCAAGTCAAATGCTGTGTCCCTCTGCTGATGCAATAAAGCATGGATCATCAGTTTGATTCAGTCACTGGACAATTATTTTCTTGAGTGAATGGTCAAGGGGGCCGGAACAAAGTTACAAATCATTTGTAGACTGCAAATTGACCTCAAGAAGCCTAAGCAGATAGAATATTTTACTAAAACATATTATTTCAAACATTGCTTACATTTGCATACAATCACATATATCTCTCTACTATGTGTGGGAATACACATTTCCAAAATGTAAAACATTAGTAGTTGATTTGTTGGTGTTTTTACAGTCTTATTTCCAACAATTAAACATTTGAACTTTTGGCTCAGAAAACTTGAGGGGCCAAATAAAATCACCCGCGGGCCAAGTCCGTCCTGTGGGCCTGCCAATTGGGGAAACCTGCAACAGAGTATCACCTTCCCTTCTCGCCAGCTATAATTTGATACTCAGCTTGATCACTAATCTTCCAGGTAATGCAATGCACCGCTGCAGTCACATCAGATGTGGCATTCCCAAATATTCTGTTTCCTCCTGTGCTCTGGATCTGACAAGAGCTGACTTAGTGTCCTGCGTCTCAAATGACACCCTATTCCCTACGTAGTGAACTACTTTTGACCAGGGCCCATTGGGGCCTGGTCCCATATGAAGGGGATAGGTTGCCATTTAGGATGCAGAGAGGGTTTACAACCCCTATCCCCATCACTCTGCCCTGCCAAAAGCTTCTGCACCACCAGCCTATATGAGTACACTGCAGCATTGTGACAGGCATAGGAGCTTGTAATGTTGTGATCTGCCTGTCATTTTCCCAGACAGCCTCCTAAATGATACATGAGAATGATAAAACGTAAAATGTTCTGCTATGAGCTGTGTGTCATCCTCACTGGGTATAGTAGTGTATTCCCATATTGGAGCTAGCTGGTTCAATCATCACCACATGTATTGCACTCGTCACTCACTGAAATCTCACCCAGGGATCATCTCGGTAATTTGACATCAACATGGATCTTAGTCATCCCCAGTGGAGATTGCATTGCAAATGATCCCTTGTTGAGGTTCACCGGGTACGAGAGAGATAGTGAGACAGCAGAGACAGAACAGTGACAGAGGAGAAGTAGGGAGAAAGAGAGAGAGGGAGCATGAGAGAGGTAGAGAGAAAGAGAAAGGGAGTTAGAGAGGGAGAGGGAGAGAAAGAGAGAGACAGAGGGACAGAGAGACAGAAGAAGAGAAAGACAGGGAAAGGGAAAGAAATAGAGACAGACAGAGAGAATAAAGAATAGAATAGGTGGAAAATGTGGTGAGTAAAAATCATAAGGGAGGGAGAGACTGGGTGAAAGTCAGAAAAGTGGGAGAAGACGTGAGGTGGATTCAGTGACGGACCCACTGACAGTTAAAGTTTGTCTTTCCCAACCACACCTCAGTATTCAGCAGTATAGGTTATTATCTGGATTAATAATTCATACGTCTCACCATGGTTCTGGCTCTGACCACCTAGCGTCTTGAAATATAAAAAGCTAAATGATAGATACGTTTCTCTGTAGTGCGGAGACATTCTCTTTCTTTCATAATTAGCCGGCTATTGAACTCCGCCACTGAATGGGAGCGCGGCTAGGGAATGCTTAATGATGACAACCCGGCTACTCTGGATGAGACGGGCTGCAGAATAGGACTGTTTCATTTAGTCATCCAGTTGACAAATGACTAAATCAGTCCACTCTCTGGTACTTCTTTAAAAGAACATGCATGGATATTATCGTCACTTTTTAAGTCTGTCAGGATTTGATTGCTCTTCCTCGTTTGACTTTCAGCAGTCTTCAGAGAGAGACTGACTTTCAGCAGTCTTCAGAGAGAGACAGACCGACTTTCAGCAGTTTTCAGAGAGAGACTGACGTTCAGATGTTTTCAGAGAGACTGACTTTCAGAAGTCTTCAGAGAGAAACGGACTTTCAAAAGTCTTCAGAGAGACTGACTTTCAGCAGTCTTCAGAGAGAGACTTACTTTCAGCAGTTTTCAGAAAGACTGACTTTCAGAAGTATTCAGAGAGAGACTGACGTTCATCAGTTTTCAGAGAGACTGACTTTCAGCAGTTTTCAGAGAGACTGACTTTCAGAAGTCTTCAGAGAGAGACTAACTTTCAGCAGTCTTCAGAGAGACTGACTTTCAGAAGTTTTCAGACAGACTCACTTTCAGCAGCATTCAGAGAGATTGACTTTCAGCAGTTTTCAGAGAGACTGACTTTCAGCAGTCTTCAGAGAGAGACTGTTGCATCGAGTCATCAATCATACCATACAAGACTGAAATTAACTTCCCCTGGGGCGGCTATCACTCTACTACACTGATCATAGCGCTGATCATTAGTTGAAGAGGTGCTTTCGGGTGTTGCCAAACTGCTTTAAAAAACATAAAGTTCTGCTGCTGAACTGAAGCTAGATGTGTAGAATGGATGGTTGTTTGTTAGTTTCGAGAGAGAGGAGATGTGTAGAATGGATGGTTGTTTGTTAGTTTCGAGAGAGAGGAGATGTGTAGAATGGATGGTTGTTTGTTAGTTTCGAGAGAGAGGAGATGTGTAGAATGGATGGTTGTTTGTTAGTTTCGAGAGAGAGGAGATGTGTAGAATGGATGGTTGTTTGTTAGTTTCGAGAGAGAGGAGATGTGTAGAATGGATGGTTGTTTGTTAGTTTCGAGAGAGAGGAGATGTGTAGAATGGATGGTTGTTTGTTAGTTTCGAGAGAGAGGAGATGTGTAGAATGGATGGTTGTTTGTTAGTTTCGAGAGAGAGGAGATGTGTAGAATGGATGGTTGTTTGTTAGTTTCGAGAGAGAGGAGATGTGTAGAATGGATGGTTGTTTGTTAGTTTCGAGAGAGAGGAGATGTGTAGAATGGATGGTTGTTTGTTAGTTTCGAGAGAGAGAAGATGTGTAGAATGGATGGTTGTTTGTTAGTTTCGAGAGAGAGGAGATGTGTAGAATGGATGGTTGTTTGTTAGTTTCGAGAGAGAGGAGATGTGTAGAATGGATGGTTGTTTGTTAGTTTCGAGAGAGAGGAGATGTGTAGAATGGATGGTTGTTTGTTAGTTTCGAGAGAGAGGAGATGTGTAGAATGGATGGTTGTTTGTTAGTTTCAAGAGAGAGGAGATGTGTAGAATGGATGGTTGTTTGTTTCTATAAGCCTAGTGCGTCTGTAACACCCAGACGCCTTGCGAGAGATAGATGAGATGAGCGCAGTGCCTCCAATAAAACTGGGAGGGATAATCAAAGGCATCAAACAGGATTTTCCGTAGAGCTGCTTTTACTCTGCATCTTTATCACCCTGAGAAGGAAACAACATACAGGCCCCTGATCTCTCCATCAGATAGACAGACGGCACAAAGTGTTCCAGTACTTTGGCCCCATACTTGGAACGAGCTACAAAAGGCCTTGAAACTGCAGGAGCTTGTCTCCTTCAATGATTTTAAAGGTAGAGTAAAATCTATGGTTGAAAATGATTTAGGGTGCTGTCAATGTTTTGACCCCTAGTTAAACCCCTCCTCCCAAAAACCAATGTGCCTGTTCTGATGAAGGAATAACAACACACAGTTCACCAATTTACCGTAGATTCGTAGATAGTTTTATCGCTATAAGATTATCATATGATTTTCTAAGTGGATGCTTGGATGATCATGATGAACCATCCGTGGTATGTAACACGTTAACAGATAGTTTAAGTACGAGTGACCTGAGGATAAAGCGATCTGACAGAAAGAGATGGATGTGTGGATGGAAGGCGTTGACCCATAGGATTGGGATCGCTTGACCTCAACTCAGCACTCCCAATAGGCACCTTCAGTAGCCACACACACACACACACACACACACACACACACACACACACACACACACACACACACACACACACACACACACACACACACACACACACACACACACACACACAAACACACTTCCCTCCTCCTCCAGCCTCACAGAGATGACCGCTCAATCAGAGTCTTACCAGCTGCAGGAAGGGGCTCCATCCGTCATGATTTGTCAATAGTTACAATTGTAATTACACCTGAGTACTGTCAGCCTGCCAGGCTGGGCGGGGACCATCTATTCACTTTGGCTAATTGATTAATTGCCATGTTGATGGTAGACAAGGTTTTTTCCTCTCCTTTCTTCTCCTCTTCTCCTTCTTTTCTTCAAGAGACGACAGACTTGGGCAAAACATCACCTGCAGGTTGCACATAGACACTGACCACAGACTGGTAAAATAATATTGGTACACTCTGTCGGTGAAGTGACATTTCAAAGAGCCTGAGTACCATTGTTACTGCAGAGCTAGAGGATTGAGTGTGAGAACCAGGCCTCGGAATGCAGTGTGTCACCAAAGCCATTATGTGACAGTTAAAGGGAGGGAGAGAGATTTGGATGCTGCAGTCAACAGACGCTTTTACACAAAACTATAGCTTAGATTGTTTGGGTTCAGCCTCCTAACTGTCTCCCGTTTGTAGCCGTCTCCTCCTCCCCCTCCCTCCCTCCGCCACCCTCCTTCTACCTCTCCTCCTGCTGTCATTTTAGCAGCGAAGGAGGAGAATATATGCCTGTGATCAAAGACGCAAGGGCAGCTCAGCAAAATGATTCGATTCTATCTGTCTCTAAATCTTTCTAAATTATCCATCCTTAGTCTTTAATACTTTCTCATAAAGTGTCATAACTATGGTACACAAACACAAATGCACACACACAAGGACACACAAACACACAAACACAGACATACGCACACAGACTTCTGTGAACTGCTACAGCTGGCTCACCTTGATTCCGTTTCAAGATGTCCACCCTGTTTTCACTACATAGTGAACTGAGGTGGTCCAAACGTTCAGTACTCAGTGGGTGGGCTTCTTATATAGACATGGTGGGCAAAGAGGGTAAGTTGGACCATGTTTTTACAGATGGGTGGCTGGGGGTCTGTGTACTTATGGGAGACAGAGAGAGTGACTGATAGACATGGAGAGAGATGGGGGGATGAAGTGAGGTATGGAGACAACCCAAGTGTTTATTAACAAAGGGAAACGACACCACTGATGGAATGGTGGGCTGTATATGTTGGGGCCCCTTCTCCTCTTTGCTGATTTAGTGTTTCTTATGTACATCATCTGGTCACAGGTTGGGTAGATATACTGTAGACAAGACAACCTTAAAAGGAGTTTGGTTAGTTGGGAAAATGTGACTGTTGTAGTAGTGTGACCAATGTCACATGTGCTAATGACAAGTGGCCAATGTTCCAGCTTCTCCCAGTCAGCCTGTGATTACATGGGGAGAAATTATGACTAAGATAAACCTGGGGGAGAAGAATGATAGAGGACTAGATGTGGGTCTTTCTATAAACTAGGGTACCAGTGAGGATTTCCTACACTGGACAACTTGTTACAGCTGTTGATAAGTCATTGATAATGATCTGGCAATTTGTTTTATGTCATTACCTTAAGATATAAGGGAGAACATACAGTGGGGAGAACAAGTATTTGATACACTGCCGACTTTGCAGGTTTTCCTACTTAAAAAGCATGTAGAGGTCTGTCATTTTTATCATAGGTACACTTCAACTGTGAGAGACGGAATCTAAAACAAAAATCCAGAAAATCACATTGTATGATTTTTAAGTAATTCATTTGCATTTTATTGCATGACATAAGTATTTGATACATCAGAAAAGCAGAACTTAATATTTGGTACAGGAACCTTTGTTTGCAATTACAGAGATCATACGTTTTCTGTAGTTCTTGACCAGGTTTTCATACACTGCAGCAGGGATTTTGGCCAACTCCATACAGACCTTCTCCAGTTCCTTCAGGTTTCGGGGCTGTCGCTGGGCAATACGAACTTTCAGCTCCCTCCAAAGATGTTCTATTAGGTTCAGGTCTGGAGACTGGGTAGGCCACTCCAGGACCTTGAGATGCTTCTTATGGAGCCACTCCTTAGTTGCCCTGGCAGTGTGTTTCGGGTCATTGTCATGCTGGAAGACCCAGCCACGACCCATCTTCAATGATCTTACTGAGGGAAGGAGGTTGTTTGCCAAGATCTTGCGATACATGGCCCCATCCATCCTCCCCTCAATACGGTGCAGTCGTCCTGTCCCCTTTGCAGAAAAGCATCCCTAAAGAATGATGTTTCCACCTCCATGCTTCACGGTTGGGATGGTGTTCTTGGGGTTGTACTCATCCTTCTTCTTCCTCCAAACACGGCGAGTGGAGTTTAGACCAAAAAGCTATATTTTTGTCTCATCAGACCACATGACCTTCTCCCATTCCTCCTCTGGATCATCCAGATGGTCAGTGGCAAACTTCAGATGGGCCTGGACATGCGCTGGCTTGAGCAGGGCGACCTTGCGTGCGCTGCAGGATTTGAATCCATGACGGCGTAGTGTGTTACTAATGGTTTTCTTTGAGACTGTGGTCCCAGCACTCTTCAGGTCATTGACCAGGTCCTGCCGTGTAGTTCTGGGCTGATCCCTCACCTTCCTCATGATCATTGATCCCACACGAGGTGAGATCTTGCATGGAGCCCCAGACCGAGGGTCATTGACCGTCATCTTGAACTTCTTCCATTTTCTAATAATTGCGCCAACAGTTGTTGCCTTCTCACCAAGCTGCTTGCCTATTGTCCTGTAGCCTCATCCTAGCCTTGTGCAGGTCTACAATGTTATCCCTGATGTCCTTAAACAGCTCTCTGGTCTTGGCACTTGTGGAGAGGTTGGAGTCTGTTTGATTGAGTGTGTGGACAGGTGTCTTTTATACAGGTAACGAGTTCAAACAGGTGCAGTTAATACAGGTAATGAGTGGAGAACAGGAGGGCTTCTTAAAGAAAAAGTAACAGGTCTGTGAGAGCCGGAATTCTTACTGGTTGGTAGGTGATCAAATACTTATGTAATGCAATAAAATGCAAATTAATTACTTAAAATTCATACAATGTGATTTTGTCTCTCACAGTTGAAGTGTACCTATGATTAAAACAAATACAGACCTCTACATGCTTTGTAAGTGGGAAAACCTGCAAAATCGGCAGTGTATCAAATACTTGTTCTCCCCACTGTAGCTATATTCCATAATATTAACGAGATTATTAAAAACCTACTTAACATTTCGTGTCTCCTTATGTTGCTTAGTGAAAACAGTTTTCATGGGCACACAAATCTCTCAGAAATTATACAATTGCAAAATGGAATGTTTCTAACCTAAAGTCACCTTACCTTAATACTTAAAACCTAAATTGATACTGTCCTTTAAGGTGGTTCTTCAATAATTATGTATAATACTTGTTGGATGCGCATTTGGTGTGGAGTTGTTTAATTATGCAGTGATAATTTCACGTATCATCATTTGGCCCAGGAAGGAATTTTCTGAATAACAGTTCAAGTGAGCAACAGCTGTTGTGATAGCGCATGCATTCTACAAAAGCCCAAGTGCCGAAAAAAAAAGTGTTCGCGAGGAATGTCTAGAATATTTTGGTGTCTCATTCATTACTTCGGTGAAGACAGTTCTGACTGCATCCACGTTGGGTCTAATATCCCATGCGAATTGATGTTGATAATCTGTTGTTGTCTTCTTGATTTACAGCAGGGTGTCGTTAGATTTAACAGAGAAAGCATCAAGGTAATGAGTTCATGTTTTCATATATTTTAGTGCCTCGGATGAAACACCGAGTCTACTGTGCGTAATTGTGTAGGATGGACTATTGCGCAACACCCAACGCTATTCCTATAACTTATTATTGATGTAATGACAACAAATGACATATCCTAGTGGGCTTCTTCAAAACACGATCTGGTAATGAAATAACATGACAAATACATTTCGGTTTCCATGTTAAACCTGCAATTTTATATAATACAAGGTGTTTGAGGTTGCCTTCTTGAACTAGAATTTGGAGCTCAGAAAGTCACGTACTGGAATAGGCCAACCTTGAAATTCGGACATTTCCTCAATTTGGTGTTTGAAAAGTTATTGTAGCCAATTTCTAAGTTCTTCTGCTCTCTTGCAATTATCTGTGATTTCATTTTTGATCCGTTTTTCTGAGAGATGTGGCCACTTTCCTTTTTTCCTACCGCCTCGATTGACAGGTGTTGTTGCGCGAATCTGTTGCGGTTAAACAACGTGTGGTTGTTTTTAGGATGACAACATCTAAGGCTGCACGTACACTTGGCTTTCCATACACATCCTTCCATACCTTACACTACAAAATGAACCTGGTTTTTGGTCACTTTCTCATAAAAAACAGAGATGATGAGATGAATGATGCTGCTATTCATGGATGTATTATGTGTGCTACAGATAGCCTATGTGGCAGACGACAAATAGGCATGCATGCATCCAATCTATTTAGTCAGGCAAGTCCAAATTAATCTCACATATTTTAGAATATAATAATAATGATAAAATCAATGCATTGGCAAGGCATAACAAAACAAAACCAATTCTGAAAGTGGTAATGGCCAACTTTGTTTTACACATTTTTTGGGGGAGGGGTTCTATATTAAGTACATACATGTACATAAATCTAAATGATTCAATTTGAGTCATTTAGCAGAAGCTCTTATCCAGAGCGACTTACAGGAGCCAATAGGGTTAATTAAGTCCCTTGCTCAGGGGCACATTGACAGATTTTTCACCTAGTCAGCTTGGAGCAACCTTTCGGTTACTGGTCCAATGCTTTTAACCCCTAGGCTACCTGCCACACAATTACAAGTGTTTGAAAAAGTCCCTGAAAGTCCTTGAATTTGACTTGCCAATGTCTGTCTGATCGCTGCTTAAAGGATGTATACTATTAGTCCTATGTTGTGGTGTTGGTGGAGTTATGGGTCAATTTGCATATATTGCTCTAAGTACACATGTGGAACATAAAAATTATTTATATTTTTAGAAATGTTTATCCCAATGTCACACACTGGCCCCATTATTTATAGAAAGACCCATGTGTATCCCAAATGGCACTCAATTCGTTATATAGTGTTAAACCACTAACATTGAGTGGCTGCTGCCAACACACTGACACTGACTCAACTCCAGCCACTTTAATAATGGGAATTGATGGGAAATGATGTAAATATATCACTAGCCACTTTAAACAATGCTACCTTATATAATGTTACTTACCCTACATTATTCATCTCATAGGCATACGTATATACTGTACTCTATATCATCGACTGTATCCTTATGTAATACATGTATCACTAGCCACTTTAACTATGCCACTTTGTTTACATACTCATCTCATATGTATATACTGTACTCGATACAATCTACTGTATCTGCCTATGCTGCTCTGTACCATCACTCATTCATATATCCTTATGTACATATTCTTTATCCCCTCACACTGTGTACAAGACAGTAGTTTTGGAATTGTTAGTTAGATTACTTGTTGGTTATTACTGCATTGTCGGAACTAGAAGCACAAGCATTTCGCTACACTCGCATTAACATCTGCTAACCATGTGTATGTGACAAATAAAATTTGATTTGATTTGATTTGATTTAGTGCACTACATTTGTCCAGACCACTATGGTCCCTGGTCAAAAGTTGTGCACTATATAGGTAATAGGATGCTACTGTATTTGGGATGCATTCTGTCTCAGCTAGCCCAGTAATGATGCAGGTAAAATAATGCTACAGTGTATGCCTTTTCTGCACAATTGCTGCTTGAAGAAAAGTCTGTTCCCTTTGATGCTGAGGCTTCAGAATTACTTTCTCATTTTCTTGTGGAGCACTACCTGTGTACGCACGCAGGCACACACACAAGCACCCACGCATGCACACACACACACACATGGCACACACAAACTGCTGCACAAGAAACAACATTCTATGCCTTTGGGCTTATCCATGTAAACACTTACCGAATACAAAAACAAACACAAAGGCAGAGTGCTGCCTGCATAATCTCTCTCTCTCTCTGTGTCTCTGTGTGTGTCTCTCTCTCTCTCTCTCTCTCAGCAACCCAGTCTGAACAGAGAGAGGTAGCTGCTCTTCTTTCATTCTACCTCTATCCCCGCTCCCTTCCTCAGGGAAGTAGTGAGTGTATACCAGCACCACTACCCTGAATAGACTAAATAACCATACACTTGCTCAAAGGGTACTGAAAGAAACAGTGAACTGAACAAGTTTTTAGAGGTGTGTGTGTGTGTGTGTGTGTGTGTGTGTGTGTGTGTGTGTGTGTGTGTGTGTGTGTGTGTGTGTGTGTGTGTGTGTGTGTGTGTGTGTGTGTGTGTGTGTGTGTGTGTGCTTGGACTAAAGCAAAGGTTAAATCACTGAAGAAATACCTGTTGTTTTGAGTGTGTGTGTTTTGTGTGTGTGTGTAAGACACTGTAAGAAAGAGATTTGTTTCATTCCTCAAAACCTCATCTCTCACAGTGATGTTTTTTACTTGACGTTGGCGTGTTGACGGTTATAGCCTCTTAGCCATCCCTGGAAGAGCTCTGGGGTTGGGTATAATCCAATCTATAACTGTCCTGTATTGAATGTGCTATTTCTCAACCTCGCTACCACACCCATTTACTGTCCCTCTACAAATGTATTTACCATTGACTTTCAGTCAAATCTATTCAGGGAGATGCTTGAGTTTTGAATATGGATGGAGGAAGTCACTGTAATCTTTTAATGGGTTTTTGCCTGGTGGTGACTAACTGAGTCCCAGACTGTGCCCCAACTTGCACCCCATTCCCTACATAGTACACTACTTTCTGACACAGCCCTATAGCCTGGTGGTGAACTAAATATGTAATAGGGTGCCATTTGGGACACAGCCCCTGTATCCTCAATAGTTCATGGCCTAGGGGGTCATGATAGTAGGGTGGAGCGGGTGGCAGACCTGCTTGCCTGGTCTCTACAGATTCTCCTCAAACCCTCAGGTGCAGAGCAGCACCCACCCTGCTGTCAACTGCCACCTGCACCCCCCTCTTCTTAAAATAAACTAATCCATGACCACAGCATCTCCTGCAAAACAGAGTCATGCAGGTAGCCTAGTGCTTAAGAGTGTTGGGACAGTAACCAAAAGGTCACTGGTTCAATTCCGTAACCTGACTAGGTGAAAAATCTGTCAATGTGCCAAGGCGCAAAATGCTAAATCACTAAAATGTAAATGAATTGGGAGAGTTTGATCCAACACTAACAGAGCTCTTTACAATGCTTTCTTCCCAACTGTCATACAGATAGGCCATATTTTTTATCTAAGGCCATTCAATCCAAGAGGCTTTGGAAATAATGGACAAGGGTGCACAGAAACAGGCTTCGCTTACATATTTGACTGGTTCACGCCTGCATCTGGCAGTTGGACTGACAGACAGACAGGCATGCTGTTTTGGTCTTGGGGCGACTCTGAAAGAATGAGAAACATGCCAAAGTTTGACTTTACTACAGCTTGTCCAGTCAAACGCCAACCTTGTTTTTAAATCCAGGGGGTTTGAGGGGCATTTTGATGGGCAGCTGTGATGCCTGTAGGCTGTCAACTGTCCATCAGGTACTCTGCAGGTAGCAGGTAGTAGCAGGTAGATGCCATACTATCAGAACGAGAGGGAGTTAGCCCTAAAGGATGCTTTACATCCCCGTCTCCCCCTCCCTATATTTCCTCTCTCTCGCCCCCTGTCTCCCCCTCCCTCTCTCTCTGTCTTTCTCTTTCTCTCCACCCCTCTCTCTCTCTCTCTTTCTCTCGCTCACTCTCTGTTCCTCTCTCTCTCTATTTTGTTCTCTCTCCACTCCTCTCGCTGTCTCTGTCTCTTGTTCTCTCTCTCTCTCTCTCTCTCTCCTCTCTTTCTCTCTCTCTCTCTTTTCTCTTGCTCTCTCACTCACCATTTATCTCTCTCTCTCCCGGCTCTGAGAAATGTGAGGAGTCAGAAGAGGCTAGATCAAAGGGAACCCACACAGTCTGCCCTCCAATATCATTAGAGCTTCTCTGATGGCACTATTACAGGGCAGCGGTGTATGTGTGTGTGTCTGTGTGTGTGTGCGTGCGTGTGCGTGCATACTGTGTGTGTGTTGTACAGTTAATTCGGAAAGAATTCAGATCCCTTCACTTTTTCCACATTTTGTTACGTTACAGTGTTATCCTAAAATGATTAAATAAAATGTAAATCTCATCAATCCACACACAATATCCCATAATGACAAAGTGAAAACAGGTTTTTATAAATGTTTGGATTGTGTCGTGGCACAGATCTGGGGAAGAGTACCAAAACATTTCTGAGCATTGAAGATCCCCAAGAACACAGTAGCCTCCATCATTCTTAAATGGAAGAAGTTTAGAACCACCAAGAGTCTTCCTAGAGTTGGCCGTCCCGGCCAAACTGAGAAATCGGGGGAGAAGGGCCTTTGGTCAGGGAGGTGAGCAAGAACCCGACGGTCACTCTGACAGAGCTCCAGAGTACCTCTTTGGAGATGGGAGAACCTTCCAGAAGGACAACCATGTCTGCAGCACTCCACCAATCAGGCCGTTATGGTAGAGTGGCCAGACGGAACCCACTCCTCAGTAAAAGGCACATGACAGCTCTCTTGGAGTTTGCCAAAAGTCCCCTAAAGGCCTTTCAGACCATGAGAAACAATATACTTGGCCTGAATGCCAAGCGTCAGGTCTGGAGGAAACCAGGCACCATCCCTGCATTGAAGCATAGTGGTGGCAGCATCATGATGTGCGGATGTTTTTCAGCGGCAGGGACTGGGAGACTAGTTAGGAACAAGGGAAAGATGAACGGAGCAAAATACAGAAAGATCATTGATGAAACCCTGCTCCAGAGCGGGTCAAAGATTCACCTTCCAACAGGACAACGAGCTTAAGCAGACAGCCAAGACAACACAACAGTTCGGGGACAAGTCTCTGAATGTCTTTGAATGTCCCAGCCAAAGCCCAGACTTGAACCCGTCTAACAAATCTGAAGAGACCTGAAAATAGTTGTGCAGTGACGCTCCACATTCAACCTGACAGAGCTTGAGAGGATCTGCAGAGAAGAATGGGAGAAACTCCCCAAATACAGAAGTGCCAAGCATGTAGCATGTATTGGTCACATAAACATATTTAGAAGATGTTATTGAGGGTGTAGCAAAATGCTTGTGACACACATCATACTCAAGAAGACTCAAGGCTGTAATCACTGCCAAAGGTGCTTCAACAAAGTACTGAGTAAAGGGTCTGAATACTTATATAAATGTGATATGTCCATTTTTTTTATTTTATACATTTGATAACATTTCTAAAAGGCTGTTTTTGCTTTGTCATTATTGGGTATTCTGTGTCGATTGATGAGGGGGAAAAAACGATTTGATCAATTTTAGAATAAGGCTGTAACATAACAAAATGTGGGAAAAAGTCAATGGGTCTGAATACTTTCCGAATGCACAGTATGTGTATACTGTCTATGTCTGCTTACTGTGTGCTTGTGCCTGTTTGTATGTTTGCATAGCATGTGTGACTGTAAACTGTGTGCATGGTACGTGCCTGCAGGGCTTGGCAGTGAGCCCGGTCGGTGCCTCCGTTCGTCTGCTGTGCTATGTGCCGTCAGGACCTTCATATTGAGCAGGACGTGGAAGCTTCCCCTGGCCTGCATCACACGGGATACACACTCTGTTTGACTTCTGCTTTCTACTGAGCTCCACATACACACTCTCAGGGGCTATATATTGCAATGGTGTAGTACGGTATGTGTGTGCGTGGCTGGTTGATGTTTATTGTTATTAGTCTTGTCCTGGAGGCAGAACGGAGCGATTTCTCCTTATATTGTAGGCTAGCTACCAAGTCAAAATTGCCTATATTATATTAATTAAAACAAGCATTTGCTTTTTGGACTTTAGAAATGAGGTTTAGCGGTGTGGTTAAGGTTCGGGTTAGGTTTAAAATCAGATGTTATGACTTTGTGGCTGTGACAGCTAGTGACCACTCTGCAGAACTGCCTCCAGAACAAGATTCATGTCGAAAAACGCTAACCTGCTATTGTGTGTGTGTTTGTGTGTAACGGATTTCCTCCTCTTCGTCTGAGGAGGAGTAAGGATCGGACCAAAGCGCAGCGTGGTAAGTGTTCATGCTGATTTTAATTAAAGAAAGCACTGAACAAAACACTGGAATCAAAACAATAAACGATGACGTGAATTTACAAAAACCGAAACAGTAGCGTGTGGCCCAAACACTCACACGGTAACAAACACCCACCAACCAAAACCGAAACAGTACCGTGTGGCCCAAACACTCACACGGAAACAAACACCCACCAACCAAAACCGAAACAGTACCGTGTGGCCCAAACACTCACACGGTAGCAAACACCCACCAACCAAAACCGAAACAGTACCGTGTGGCCCAAACACTCACACGGTAACAAACACCCACCATCCAACAGTGAAACCCAGGCTACCTAAATATGATTCTCAATCAGAGACAACTAATGACACCTGCCTCTGATTGAGAACCATACTAGGCCGAACACAAAAACCAACATAGAAAAATAAACATAGACTGCCCACCCCAACTCACGCCCTGACCATACTAAAACAAAGAATAAAATAACAGAACTATGGTCAGAACGTGACATTGTGTGTATATATACACGTGTGTGCCTGCATTTGTGCGTGGTCTGAGCTTGCATGAATGTGTGTGTAAAACAGAGAAGGAACTGCTAAAGATCAAACCAAAGCACCACCGTGTCAAACACCAAACTCCCTGGGCTAATGCTGCTTCTCCCCTGAACAGCTAATTGACTGACTGAGTATGTCTCTGGTCTCAGAGGGTGCTTCCCTGGGTGTATGTGTTTGTATGCAGGAGAGCACATACTGTAGATACAGTGGGGCATAAAAGTATTTAGTCAGCCACCAATTGTGCAAGTTCTCCCACTTAAAAAGATGAGAGAGGCCTGTAATTGTCATAATAGGTACACTTCAACTATGACAGACAAAATGAGAAAAAAAAATCCAGAAAATCACATTGTAGGATTTTTAATGAATTTTTTTGCAAATTATGGTGGAAAATAAGTATTTGGTCAATAACAAAAGTTTATTTCAATACTTTGTTATATACCCTTTGTTGGCAATGACAGAGGTCAAATGTTTTCTGTAAGTCTTCACAAGGTTTTCACACACTGTTGCTGGTATTTTGGCCTATTCCTCCATGCAGATCTCCTCTAGAGCAGTGATGTTTGGGGCTGTTGCTGGGCAACACGGACTTTCAACTCCCTCCAAAGATGTTTCTATGGGGTTGAGATCTGGAGACTGGCTAGGCCACTCCAGGACCTTGAAATGCTTCTCACGAGGCCACTCCTTCGTTGCCCGGGCGGTGTGTTTGGGATCATTGTCATGCTGAAAGACCCAGCCACGTTTCATCTTCAATGCCCTTGCTGATGGAAGGAGGTTTTCACTCAAAATCTCACGATACATGGCCCCATTCATTCTTTCCTTTACAGTCGTCCTGGTCCCTTTGCAGAAAAACAGCCCCAAAGCATGATGTTTCCACCCACATGCACAGTAGGTATGGTGTTCTTTGGATGCAGGTATGGTGTTCGTCTGGTGTTTGTCTGGCACTGCAGGATTTGAGTCCCTGGTGGCGTAGTGTGTTACTGATGGTAGGCTTTGTTACTTTGGTCCCAGCTCTCTGCAGGTCATTCACTAGGTCCCCCCGTGTGGTTCTGGGATTTTTGCTCACCGTTCTTGTGATAATTTTGACCCCACGGGGTGAGATCTTGCGTGGAGCCCCAGATCGAGGGAGATTATCAGTGGTCTTGTATGTCTTCCATTTCCTAATAATTGCTCCCACAGTTGATTTCTTCAAACCAAGCTGCTTACCTATTGCAGATTCAGTCTTCCCAGCCTGGTGCAGGTCTACAATTTTGTTTCTGGTGTCCTTTGACAGCTCTTTGGTCTTGGCCATAGTGGAGTTTGGACTGTGACTGTTTGAGGTTGTGGACAGGTGTCTTTTATACTGATAACAAGTTCAAACAGGTGCCATTAATACAGGTAACAAGTGGAGGACAGAGGAGCCTCTTAAAGAAGAAGTTACAGGTCTGTGAGAGCCAGAAATCTTGCTTGTTTGTAGGTGACCAAATACTTATTTTCCACCATAATTTGCAAATAAATACATTAAAAATCCTACAATATGATTTTCTGGATTTTCTTTCCTCATTTTGTCTGTCATAGTTGAAGTGTACCTATGATGAAAATGACAGGCCTCTCTCTTCTTTTTAAGTGGGAGAACTTGCACTATTGGTCGCTGACTAAACACTTTTTTGCCTCACTGTACATACATGTTTGTACGTGCATTTTTTGTGCAAAGATGCACTGTGTATTATGTACATATTTGACCATATTGTGAGAACTTGTTTGTACATCATGTGTATGTGAATGCATGTGCTACTGTAGCAACACTTAGCCATAGAATTCCCCCCTTTGTGTGTTCTATTCAGAACACATACCGTCCCTTTCCTCAACAGAGCAGACTTGAATGGCAGGCTGAAGAGCAGGCAGACCCAAGCTTCATATAGCAACACGTGGATTCCATAGGCTGGAGTCACAAGCACCAGGGTATTCTTTGGGTGGTTAGTGGCTGATCTCAGAACCATTCTCCAACTGTGGCCAGGGTTTCATCATTTTTACAGATAGCAGCAGCTCTGATGGCTTGACCATATAACCTGTGGATAACCTGTGGAACCCAGTGTACTGGTCAGCACTGCTCTCCTCTCCCGCTCTACAACACTGCTTATTATTGCTATAAATGGAGTCCTTCAGCGCCACGCTTATTTTTCATCTCATCTCAGCCCACACACACACATACAAACACACACACACACACACACACACACACACACACACACACACACACACACACACACACACACACACACACACACAAACACACAAACACACACACACACACACACACACACACACTCACAGCTGAAAATGTTTTCTTTTGGATGAGTAGTTGTCACGCTCTGACCTTAGAGAGCCGTTTTATTTCTCTATTTGGTTAGGTCAGGGTGTGATGTGGGGTGGACATTCTATGTTCTATTTTCTATGTTTTGTATTTCTTTGTTTTGGCCGGGTATGGTTCTCAATCAGAGGCAGCTGTCTATCGTTGTCCCTGATTGGGAACCATACTTAGGCGGCCCTTTTTTCCACCTGTCTTTGTGGGTAGTTGTCTATGTTTGTGGCACTAATGCCCTGTAAGCTTCACGGTTGTTTTTCGTTGGCGACATTTTAAATAAAAAGAGAAATGTACGCTTGCCACGCTGCACTTTGGTCTACTTCCAACGACACCCGTGACAGTAGTAGGGGGGTTGGGAAGCCTTTTAAGGTAAACAGTGACTAAAGGTCTCTATGTCCGTTACGAATCCTACAGTTGGGAAATTCTGTTCCATTCAGCCACAACAATCCTGTCTTCTCAGCTCCAACTGCCACTTCTTGATTCATGATCCAACTACTGGCCTGCTTATTTAGAGTGTGTGTGTGTGTGCGTGCGTGTGTGTGTGGGTGTGATCAGGATGAGGCCTGTGTGTGTGAATGTAGTGTGTAATGTACAGGGCAGTGTAATGAGTCGAAGAGCAAAATGAAGGGGGAGGAAAGATTGAGAGATTTAAAGATTGAGTGAGACAGGGGATGGAGGAGGCCGTTCAGTTTATATTTGGACTAAATCCATAAAGGAGTAAAAAAGCCTTGGCAGGAATCTTAATGGGCTAATAAAGATAATAAAATAAAGTTGTCTTAGATTAGTTAGCTAACAGAACTGTAACACGGTATATTAGCCTAGTGCTGGGTAACATGGTCTCTAGCACATCACACAGAGCCAACAGGGCCCCGAGGGAAGAGGCAGGGACACTACCACACCACCTACTGGGAAGACGAGTCTGGAGGGCCCACTTACCCTGTCAGGGGAGAGTAGAGGCGGGAGACAGGGGAAAGTAGAGGGCCCACTTACCCAGTCAGGGGAGAGTAGAGGCGGTAGACAGAGGAGTCTAGAGGGCCCACTTACCCAGTCAGGGGTGAGGAGAGGCGGG